>NC_139217.1:80383012-80653012 GCF_055691185.1 Crinia signifera
AATGGTGATTGTACTGACATTACTGTCTAATATGGAGAATGTTGTTTTACAGGACAGGGCGGATTTTCTTACCTGAAAGAATGGCTCTGGTGGGCTGGACTTCTGTCAAGTAAGTCTTACTGTCGGTGCTGTGCCAGCTGGATAGGACGCAGCCGGTAGAGTGTTTACATGTGTGGGCA
Organism: Crinia signifera; assembly: GCF_055691185.1. Classification (NCBI taxonomy): domain Eukaryota; kingdom Metazoa; phylum Chordata; class Amphibia; order Anura; family Myobatrachidae; genus Crinia; species Crinia signifera. Next base: position 80,383,192 of record NC_139217.1, read on the forward strand.
CACCTATTCATTCATCAGGGTGGTGATGATATTCTGCTCTTGCATCAGATTTATTGCCACCCTCAATATACAGCCGTTAGTTAAGCAATAAAGGATTCACGGAATGATCACACAAATCATAGAGGCTTCCGTCCTACGCCTCAGACTTCAAAAGCCCCAAATAACCAGCATTTGTGAATAGCACCAGCAATTTCTGCATATTTCTGACTGGTTTAAGGAATCGGTTTATTCCAGGAGCCACAAGAGTACAAGTTTAGGCAGATATTTCTCTTTGATGTTCTCCACTCCTTGTTTGTCTTAGCTGCAGCTTAGACAGACATGGAAGCAGAGAGCATCTCACAGAGGAATTTGATTCATTCTGGGCTGTGTTATTTTCCCAGACTCATGAATTTCAGGTAGCTGGAAAGGAGACAGGTCTCCTGGATACTGCCCAGTCCTCCAGTGGATTGTGCTGTGTAGGGTCTTTAAGTAATATGGTATACATTGGATTCACTGGGATCTGGATAGATTTCAGTGAGTACTGTATTTTAACCTGTACCAAAACATAACAAATCCTTAACCATCCCCTCCTGCAGGCTAATGCTGCTTTCCCACTGCAGACGCGTTTTAAGTTACAGGTAATCTTAAACAGTATTTAGCATTCCCACTGCAGCAGATTACAGTTTTAAATGCCATTTAAGTACCATTCCCATTGCAGGTAAAACGTTTTAGCTCTTCAAAACGTTTTTACAACACAAATGAGTGCCTGTGACTTTAATGGGCTTTTCAGGGATAAAAAGGTGCACACCCACAGTTGTTTTTTTACATAATAAAAGGTGGGGGAGGGGCCAGTGGTGCGTACAAATCCCGCAGCCGTCGACATTTGTGCTATGTGTCGGCTCGATTTAACCCATGGTGGACAGTAATATATACATTGCTGGCCAGTGCCAGCTATGTATATATTACTGCCTAATAACTAAATCATTGGTGCCCAGTGGTGCCTGCAATATATAGATTGCTGGCATGTGCCAGCAATCTATATATTACTGGCTTAGGTTTGTCATTGGTGCCCAGTGGTTCCAGAAATATATAGATTGCTGGCATGTGCCAGCAATCTATATATTACTGGCTTATGATTGTCATTGGTGCCCAGTGGTTCCAGAAATATATAGATTGCTGGCATGTGCCAGCAATCTATATATTACTGGCTTAGGTTTGTCATTGGTGCCCAGTGGTTCCAGAAATATATAGATTGCTGGCATGTGCCAGCAATCTATATATTACTGGCTTACAAAATAAAACATTGGTGGCCAGTGCTGCTCCGTGTGGAGCAGGACGGAGGGAGGCGGGGCATGTGGCCGGACCAGCGTCGCTAACGGCATCCAGCCGCAGCAGCAGCCAGCCGGACACAGCGGGGCAGCGTGGACAAGTGAGTATAACAGGAGGGGGGGGCGGGGGGTGGCAGCGGGGCGTACCGCCGGGCTGAAAGTGGTTAATCTTTCAGCCCGGCAGCGTACACACACGGAGATGATGGCTGAAAAAATCAGCCCTCATCTCTACCGTTTAAGATGCATTCCCATTGCCTCTTAAACGGTAGATTACCGTGTAAAACTCTGCTTTGGAAACGGGTTGAAATACCATTTAACTTTAAATGGTATTTCAACTCTGGCGCTTTCCCACTGCAGCCTTAAACGGTATTTTGCCCTCAAAAATCGGCAATATACCGTTTTAAGGCTGCAGTGGGAAAGGTACATAACTCTAACCTCCACCTAGTGCCTATCCCTAACCCCAGGGTTTACAATCAGGATCTACAAGGTCAGTAGGTTGCTGTTAGAATTCTGACAGTTGGAGTGGTGACTGAGTGGGATATTAACTACATCCTGTATTACTGGTCCTACATACATACATATATATATGTACGGTGGTCCCCGGCACTCCGGATACGTGAATACTCGCCTGGTGCCTTCCGGGGGGGCGCACTGTGGATACAGGGGGCCCAATAGATATATCGCGATGGCGGCGGCACTCAGGACTTCATACAAATAACAACAGGAGGCTGTGTAAAGTTCAACCTATCAGCGCTTGTCGCGCTTTTATCATGCTGTTCTTGATAAAAGCGCGACAAGCGCTGAAACGTTGAACTTTACACAGCCTCCTGTTGTTATTTGTATGAAGTCCTGAGTGCCGCCGCCATCGCGATATATATATATATATACTGTATACTGTATGCCCATATGGGGAGAAATCGTGTTATCCATCCTAGAAAAGCAGTCTTTATAGGCCCTCTGGAAGTGAATATGTGCTGTATAGAGTATACAGGGGTAATGGGAAAGTAGAAAATATAATGGATCACCTTTCTTTTCTCTAACCTTTATCTCTTGACCTTCCTCATTTCTAGTGGGGGCAGGAGAAGCTGCCAACTTTGCTGCATACGCCTTTGCACCTGCCACTCTGGTGACACCACTTGGTGCGCTGAGTGTCCTCATCTGGTAAGTGTGACGTTCAGTGTTGTCCATTTCCTGTATTAGCAGCTTTCTCTTCCTACACTTTCCAACTGATACAGTGTAACACTTATCACCAACAGTGAAAGGCCAAGAAGGCAAACTGCTACACTTTATTTTTTGAAGCGACAGTAAAAAGACACTGAAGAATAAGCCTATTTCTTAAAATCTATATGAATACACACCTTTTCTCTCTTTATAGGTGCAATACAAGCACTTCACGTATATGTCTGTTTTGTCAATGTGTGTCTGTGACCTCCGGAATCCCAAGAAAAAGGGACTCATTCTAACTGTGTGCGGATTATTAACCCTCCCTCCCCTGAGCCCTCTCTGAAATTGATACATTTCCCCCAATAAGCTCTATAACCTAACATGTAATATATGCACATATATTTGGCCATGTACTGTATTGTAGCAGACGTATTGTAATAGAAAGCTAACAAACTACTGTGGTCCTATTGAATAACAATACATTTGCAACCAGTTCAAAAAAGCGCGATGAATCCCATTCTAAAAGTGAATGAAGCTTATGTCTGTTGTGTGTTATTAGTGCGGTGCTCTCGTCCTATTACCTGCATGAAAAGCTGAACATTCACGGGAAGGTGGGATGTCTCCTGTGTATCCTTGGCTCCACTATGATGGTAATACATGCTCCACACGAGGAGGAGGTCACGTCCCTGCATGCTATGGAGGTTAAACTAAGAGATCCAGGTTGGTATTTCAACAAAAAAAATCCATAGGCAGCAAATTTACAGATGATCTAAAAATATACATAACGCTGCTTTATCTGACCACTAACTTTGGGGGAGATTCTCTAAAAATCACGGCTCAGCTCCGCCCTCCTTCGCCGCCCATCGCATACATAATTGCATATGTTCTAACATATGCAATAATTATGGCAAAGGACAGCTCCCCCCTCCCTCCCTTACCCGGCGCTGCTAGTGCTGCTGCTGCGCCGGGCTCTCCTCCTCCCTGCACCCAGAAGAGGATTTTAGTGCAGGGAGGAGGAGGAGGTCACAGGTCCGGGCTGCACAGCTCTGTGCTGCCCTGACACAGGTAAGGGGGGGTTGATGCGGGGCGGCAGGGGTCCGTGCGGGGCGGCGGTGGGTTTGCGTTAGAAGCCCATAGGCTTCTATGGGGCATCGCCAGATTTTTCTGGCGATTCTCCCCGCCGCGGTAACCCAGCGGGAGATGCTTAGAGCATCCCAAAATGCGGTAAAAACCCGATAACAGGGATTAAGTGGATGGAGATAAAGGGGGTTATTTTGGTTCACTCTTTCTGATAAATTCCTTCTTTGGACAAACCATGTGCACTGCAGGTTGGGCGGATGTTACTTGTGCAGAGAGAATTAGTTTTGGGTGGGGTTTTACTTCAAAGTGAGATCTATATTGCAGTGTAAAAATAAAGCAGTCAGTATTTTCCCTGCACAGAAATTAAATAACTCACCCAAATATAACTTTGTGCACGTTACATCTGCCCCCCTGCAGTGCACATGGTTTTGTCCATCTAAGAAGGATTTTGTCAGAAAGAGTGAACCAAAATAACCCCAAAAGTCTCAGCCAATCAGCTCCTAACTGCTGCATCACAGGCTGTTAAAAAATTACAGTTAGAGGCTGGTTGGAACTTATCTAAGTCCACTTTATCTGTTTCCAATCAGCCCATTTATCATTGATTGCATTTACAATGCGACCTGGGTGTGATATTAGTGCCCAAGATTACATTGCAGAATGCGATCAATGACGGCGACCTGTATCAATGAAAACCAACAGAGACAGACGCTCTGACAGGTGCTCCCTATGTGCTGTGACTGCTGCCAGGGAAAGCACAGTCCCGCTGACCGCACATCCACAGTGGCCACATTCGGGGAAGGTTCTAGTGGAACCCTGTGCCAGCCAGGTATGCGGTGTATAGCCCATAGACTACAATGGGCTATTGCCATCTTCAGATAGCAATAGCTGCAGGGGTCAATATTGAGAATACTAATTCTAGAAGAATTTAGAATTCTAAATGTGGCAGCATCGCATCCCTCATAGATTGCAGCAGGTATTGGAGATATCTGCTGGAAACTCTTCTACATACCTTCGGGGGATACTTGATATTTCCAACTAACACCACAAAATGGCTGATCTGGGGGAAAACAGACACAAATGTTGTTTGCTAAATGAGCCATCCAGAAAATTGGGCCAACACCCCCTTCCGTTTCTGCAATGCCACCCATCATTACACTCAAATGCCAGCAGCATATTAAACATGTTGTGGGATTTGGGTCACTGCCAGTGACATTGTAGCCCCGTATTTGCACATCTGCAGAACTAAAAAACATTAAACATTGTTCTCTGAACATCTCTGTTTTTATATTGTCTTCTAACTTTGTGTATGGTTCTATTCTTGTTTCTGTATTCAGATTTTTTATTTTGTACTTTCTTTACCAATAGGTTTCATTACGTTTGCTACACTGGCAGTTGTGATGTCCTTGATCCTTATTTTCGCGGTTGCACCAAAGATCGGTCAAACAAACATTCTAGTGTATATTGCCATTTGCTCTGTAATTGGTGCCTTCTCCGTGTCAAGTGTCAAAGGTCTGGGCATAGCCATCCATGAACTTATAGAGAGGAAGCCTGTTTACAAAGACCCTCTTTTCTACATCTTATTGGCCATTTTAATTATATCTGTCAGTACACAGATCAACTATCTCAACAAAGCCTTGGATGTCTTCAATACGTCCATAGTGACCCCTATATATTACGTCTTTTTTACCACTATGGTGGTGACTTGTTCTGTGATTTTGTTCAAGGAATGGAACAGCATGGATGTGAAGGACATGATTGGGACATTGAGTGGCTTCCTCACAATTATCATTGGCATTTTCCTTTTGCACGCTTTCAAGAACACCAACATCACCTGGACCCAGATCACATCCGGCATCCATAAAGAGAGAACGATGTCCTCAATTGGACAAGAAGACCAGCACAGTTTGCTTGGCAATGCGGAACATGCTGTGCTGTCATTTGAGGATGATCATTCTGTGTTAAGCAGAGCTAACCAACACCACTGAACAAAGTTTCAGAAGGCTTGCACGTTCCTGTATTGCTGCATGGGGTAATGTGCCATAATTCTCCAGACCTCAAGAAACCTGTATGTATGTTCTGCATCGAGACAGAAAAGTGACTTCTTTTAAATGAAGTATTCACATATTTTATATGAGAACGAATGTGGTTTCACAATAAGGTGGAAAAAGTTTCTCCAGTTTTAATTATTTTTACATTGGACTACTTTTTGTATTACGTTGGGACAGCTGACTTCATCAACTGTATTGTGTAAAAGATTCCATTTATATGAAGGTGATTACAATATTATATTGTTACAATATAAAGAAGCACTTATAAAAGAAAACAACTGGCCAAACGTCGAAGTAGATCAGACTTGGCGAATCTGAACTGAACACAAGCTTTTATTAACCTGTTATGAGATGTCAGCTTCTGAGGTGTAAGGTACTTATAGCTGTGGACGCAGCTGAGACAGCCGCCTAGCATCGGTTTTAGCTGCAGGCAAGTCATACACTGGGCTGTTGTAGCTGAATTATTACATGTGACAAAACCTACTGTACATAGTATTTGTAAAACTGAAAATTATTTTATTAATTGTACAATGTATGTATATTATACGTTAGGATTTCTTAACTTTTTTATATCCCGCTTTTCCCAAGCATAAAGCCATGCTCTGTGTCAGCTGCACTAATGTAGGGTACACACCAGGACGACCCGCTCACAATGCACATCGTGAGCGGGTCGTCAGTGTCTCGTCCGACCCGCTCACGGTGACGTGGGGGGGGGGCACGACCCGCTCACGATGTGCACCGTGAGCGGGTCCGATCCGATGGCGACCCGCACCCGGCTTTATGGTCGTCATTAGGATCTCGATAACGACCGACCCACGGGACCGCGCATCGGATCGGTATCGGTCCACACCAGGTCAGAAAAGGGCCCAATCAGCACACAATCTACATCCAATTGATCGGAATTGGATCTAGATTGTGGGGATCGGGCCCTAGTCGTCCTGGTGTGTACCCAGCATAACAAGTCATTTTACTGCAGATTGCACTACAATGATGTACAGTATCTCCACAGCATGTGGAAATATAAATGTTAGCGGTGTCTCCACTCAGGGACTAAAAAATCTAATCCAGTAATTGGCCAAGTTTTATATGTGGGTGTGAAATGGGGTTATTTGAATTCATTTAAATTGTCATAATGACATTTGATTTGTGCAGGTACACTGGAATTGTTAAATCCAACATTTGTACTCAACATGTCTGCTCCTTTTGGTCCTATGGAAGCCTTAAGGGGTCAATGCATGCTTTTAGGATTTTTCTCTATGAGGTACTGAAGGGATCAGTAGAGATCTAAGCAAATTCTATGTACTGTACATTTAGGAAATGGGCTGATGAGAGAACATGATGTAGGCAGTGCAGAGACAAGTGACACGACAGCCTTCCTTGTAGGCGTTTGGCAATGATACAGAGAATTACTGGCATCTAAAGACTGTGTTCTTGCACTGCAGGATTGTCATTTATTTATATTTTCTAAGCTAAATACGTAATTAGCCGCATAATAGGGATTGGAAACAAGCACCTATTGTCTAATACAGGAATGTCTGTAGAGGGTGTGGAACAGATTGCTGATCTTACAAAATGACAAGAATGTAGAACTTTCTAGTTATGCCCTTTCAGTTCTGAATAGGAGCCTAAATATCTGCTGTTCTTTCTCCCTCTGTGGCATACGCCATATACATAATCTAATATCTATGGCGATACCACCAGGTGACTTTTACGTAAGCCATATCGCTGGGCCAGCGGTCACATGACTGATAACTACAGCAAGGTGACCACAGACACCGCTAAATAAATGCTGTGCACATTTCATCATGCAAAATATGAAAACACATTTTAATTAGTATTGGGACGTGGTAGAACTTTGTGATGATACTTTATAAGGGATCTGTCCCAGTGATGCTGCAATTTCTCTCGTTATCAGCAAACAATCTACCTGGTTATGGTAAAAGTCATTGTTATTTAGTATTTCTTTGTATGGCTGCGTTCTCGCTACTATTACATTGTCTGATAAATGTAAGGCGAGAGAAGCCCTCATTCACCTATGGAATTGTCATATGCTACTGTTGGTTAGGAGAAGGCAATGAATACAAAATCAGTTACATTAGTAGGTATCTACTAGGGGTTGGCTCGCTATTTCCCAAATTCGGTCCAGGGGCTGATGCTTATGGGCGTAAATATGCATGTGCAGACCTGCACCAAGGCGTTCGCACAGACGGGGGTGGGAAGGGGGCGAATAGTGGGCTGTTGCATGGGAACGCCCAGCGTTTCCTGGACTTGCCCAGAAAAATGGTGGGCGTCCCAATGTGAAAACAGGCTCAGGGCGGGCAGCTGACGTCACATGACGCAAGCCCCATTCTCAGCCAAGTCCATGGCAAATAAAAGACAGTCCAGACTGACTTTTATTGGCGAACGGGTAATAAAATTATTCAATGACGACGACCATCGAATGATTTTTTTGCCCGTATGGCCGCATACAAATGGATATGTAAGCCATCACATCAATTCTCATGCAATTGAGGCCATTGGCTCGCCCGGCAGGTGACCTTTACCCTCTGGCTATGCAGCTAATTTACGCTGCATAGCGAGCTAACCTGAATCAGGCCGTATATCTGATCCACAGTTACATACTGCAAATTACTGTATATAGAAAAGATGTCAATTATTTTCCATTTTATACTCACTACACAAACGTATACCCTGGCCATCTACCACTAATTATCTACCTCTTAATACATCTGTGAGCAGACCGCTCTGTAAGGCCTTCCTTCATTGTACAACATCTACATTTGTAAATATATTAAAATAAATCATTGTTTTATTTTTAAGCGTGTGCGTGCGTGTGTGTGTGTGCGTGTGTACATTAATATAAAAATAGATTTAAGCTCTATTTTTATAAATCGCATAACATTTAAACTGTAACAAATGAATAATCTGTGTGTTGGTGATGACGCCATGTCCTGAGTTACTAACCATGTGATGAGCGTCATCTCCTGATTTATGTCTGTGAATAGGGTAAACAGAAATCAGGTCATTGAGTTAAGACCTATTACAACACTGCCACAACAGACTGGATTGCATGAACTGGCAATAGTTATGCTTTGACCTTTTACCTGTGCTATTTACAGAATAGACACACACCCGATATGCTGGCGTTCTGATTTGTTTTCCTGACTAGAATATAATTCTTGCTTGATTTGAAGTTATTCATTTCAAGTGGGTTTATTTATGAACAGTCGGGATATAAACCCATCACTTGGGAACTTTTCTTCCCGATTTTTAAAATGGCAATGTATATACTGCATACCTCACAACTTTTGTGAAGTCTAAAATGGGACACGCGTGAGCCCCTTAAAATTGGGCATAGTCTATGAAAATGGGAGTGGCTTTTCGGGTTGATGCGTTCTCAGGCCACGCCCCTGTTTTCCGCCCATCTGCAGTGCTGAATAGACGCTGTTCCTGTCAGGCTGGGGGGACTTCCAACTGCCCCCCCCCCCCCCCACTGGTGGCCCCGGGCAGGGGGTGGGACGGTCCCACAAAAGTTGGGGGGTATGATACCTTTCCAGTAAGACATGGCTAGTAGAAGCATTTTTAATTATCAGGCAGTAACACAACTGAAGTGACGGGTTTTGCAACACAACCCTTCATAATTTCACCCCCTGGTATCAATAGAAACTAGCTGAAGTCGCCCATGACAACCAAGCAGATTTTGGATATAGCCATACACATTATTCAATCCCCGCCGATGCTGATATTGGCAGCAGCTGGCAGCGGCAAGAGTATATACACTTGCTGATGATGGGCGCGAGGGGGCTGATGGCGAGGTGAGGGACAGACATGCTGCAGCATGACCGTTGTCAACGAGAACTCCTTCGTCCGATCATGTTTGGACGAGGGAAGGGGTCATTAACGAAATGTGAGAGTGCGCATCGTTATCAACCTGATTTGTACGTACTAGCCCTTTCCAAGCGATATGGTGAACAATATCACCTAGTGTGTATGGGGCTTTCTCATTTCTCCATTGCATTCTAGAAAAGGATAGACAGAATCTGATTGGTTCGCTATGGGCAATATCATCTCTTTTCATTTTCAAAACAGCACACAATAGTAATAACAGGGCAATCTTGTAATCTTAGCTCCCCAAGCAGTAGAGTTTCTATATTGGGTATATGTGCTGCCCCTGTGTGGGAGATTTGGCGCATGCGCAGAAGATAGCACCGAGTCTGCTGTTATCTGCATGGATGTCACTCCTGGGAGCCCACAACAGAAATCTGCACATTTCCTAAAACGCCTTTGCCCCTGTTTAAGTGAGATTTAGAACATTTCCATAATTCATTATTTATTTCACCTGTCCCCACAGGGATATGTCCTACACAGCGATAATGGCATACCCACCCAGACTGTTTCTGTAAAATGTCACCACTTTTTCAGGAAAAGAAGGACTTACTGTACTGTAGGGGTTTTTTCAAGCTGTCATTTGGAGATATATTGTGCCAATTCCCAAGTGAGGGGAGAGGGGAATGCGAATGTCCACAATGGACCAGTCACCCATGTTGTATTACATTACATAAGGTGAGTATCCCAATTCTAACCACAGCCTAACCGCAGCCTATGTTGTGACAGCATTCTATAATTGGCCATATTCTGAATGACGACAGTATGAATGTATGCCAGCAAACTGCTGTACAGCTGGGGGATTTATTTTCTTATCAGCTCCTTCCTTGTGTCTATATAGCAAATAGCAATGGTGTGTAACAAAGACCCTTTATCTTTATACATGATTAGTGATTACCTCTCTGATGTAATATGGTATTACATCCTAACACCACAGACTGTGTGACTTTGTAGAACCACCCCCTGATGCTTTAGGATCCTATAGCCAATTATATACAGTATCCAAACATTTCCAAACCTTGGATGAAGCTGAGATATTTTGGTTGTGGTTCTTTTGCACATTTATTTTGCAATTGTTGAATTTCTTGTAGTCAGTGAAAACCTGACTTTTTTGTATTTGAGGTATTTTACCGATGGAATTGGCAAACATCATTTTAGATATAAACTCACATGTAAGTAAGCCCTCTTGATGCAAATGCCTGCTACTTTGGCCCTTATCTGGTTCAATCGCAAAGGCAAATGTCTTTTCAAATGGACAAAACCATGTGCACTGCAGGTGGGGCAGATGTAACTTGTGCAGAGAGAATTAGATTTGGGTGGGGTTTTACTTCAAAATGATATCTATATTGCAGAGTAAAAATAAAGCAGTCAGTATTTTCCCTGCACAGAAACAAAATAACCAAATCTAAATCTCTCTGCACAAGTTACATCTGCCCCACCTGCAGTGCACATGGTTTTGTCCATTTGAGAAGGAATTTGCCTTTGCGAGTGAACCAGAATAAGGGCCTTTGTGTGTTTGTGCATGTGTGAGAAAAAGATGTAGTTTAATTATATGATTATTTAAACTGGGCTGCCCTCTAGTGGTACATTGTATGAACATGCATTTTTATCAGCACAGTAATATCTGTTATGGTATAGAAGATCAGCGATATCTGGATAATAATGCATTGACGACAATGACTTGGTTGACCACTAATGGTCGACTACGAATAGTCAAACGCCTAAAATAAACGGCAGCGTCTAGATCGACAGTAACAGAAAATAGACAAAAGGAAAAATTTGACAAGAATGTGGTTGACTGTGAAAAGGTAAACACAATTTAAACATTTTTGGTGTCTATGTCAACATAGGTCGACATGGACTCCGTATAAGTGTACCTTGTACCCTTGCATGACTCGCTGTAATCGCCATGCTTCCTCGCTGTGCCAGTACACTATTTTTGGTACTCTTTACTTAGAAGGGCGGCCATCTCGGGCATTGAATGCACTAAAAAATCAGGTGCAATGCGACCGACGAGATGCCCGAGATTTCCCATAGGGAACAATGTTAAATGTCTCAATTGACCCGATTTTCCTGTTCAATGCCTCAATTGACCCAATTTTTCCATAGGAAACAATGTTAAATGGGCCACAGAGGCCAAATAGGCACCCTAAAGTGAATAATGGCCACCCGAATTGTTAACGCCACCCCATGATCAACGTCAACCCGAAGCGTGGCGAGCGCAGCGGTACGCGTCCTACGACCTTTTCATACCCCCACTATCCACGTCGGCGTGGAGTTGAGAATAGAAAGTGTGGCGAGCGCAGCGAGCCACCGAGCCCAAAGCGTGGCGAGCCCCGCGAGGGGACGCGGATACCTTCACAGGTATCCGCGTCCCCTCGCGGGCTTCACAGCTGTCCGCGTACCCTCGCGGGGCTCGCTGCGCTCGCCACGCTTCGGGCTCGGTGGCTCGCTGCGCTCGCCACACTTTCTATTCTCAACTCCACGCCGACGTGGATAGTGGGGGTATGAAAAGGTCGTAGGACGCGTACCGCCGCCGCTCGCCACGCATCGGGTTGACGTTGATCGTGGGGTGGCGTTAACAATTCGGGTGGCCATTATACACTTCAGGGTGCCTATTTGGCCTCTGTGGCCCATTTAACATTGTTTCCTATGGAAAAATCGGGTCAATTGAGGCATTAAACAGGAAAATTGGGTCAATTGAGACATTTAACATTGTTCCCTATGGGAAATCGCGGGCATCTCGTCGGTTGATCGCACCCGATTTTTTAGTGCATTCAATGCCCGAGATTTTTTACTAACGATGCCCACGATCAAAATCGCGGGCGCCGTTCTAAGTAAAGAGTACCCTATTTTTTTTCTCCCTCTATGTCCGCTGGGATGGTAAAGTATAAACAAATCGTTTAAAAAATTTTTTTTTATGAAAAACTTGTCGACATTTGTGTTCCCATCATGACATGCCCCATACCCTTATAGTCCTGATTTAGGGCAGTATTCAATGAGAAAAATTTGCCGTGTTTTATGGCGAGTTTGTGCTTTTCTCGCGTTGGACCGAGAATTTTGGTCTCAAAAAGCGAACAACCCTATTCAACGTGCACTTCTCGCCGTGATTTTCGCCGTGTCTCTCCATGTAGCAATTCTCCATCTTTTCATGGAGAAGTGGAATGTGAACTTTTAAAATAAAAGGTTTTTGTTTTAATTTTGGTGTAAAAAAATCAGGAATTTTATTCTTTGAAGGGGCATGCTATTTTTATTCATGTGCTTATAGCACATGCATATATATATATGTAATAAAAAAAATATATATATATATACATATTTTTTTTTTTACACAGAGCAGCCAGCAGGGGGCCGGGAGCCGAGCCGCTCATTAGATATTCATATATTCACTGCACCTGATCATTACATATGCATGATCGGGAGCAGTAAATATACCCGGTCCCCTGCTGGCTCTGGGGGTTGGCAGCTTGTGCTGCCTGGGTCCCGGGGAGCCTCCTCCCCTCCACATACGTTCTGGGGCAGGCAGGGAGACTTCAATCTCCCTGCTTGCCACCGTCCCATGGCTCCCTGCAGGGGACGAGCGTCCACTGCAGGGGTTAAGATTCGCCGCGAGGGGCAACTCGCCCCTGCGACGTTGAATACTGGGAGAGCGAGTGGCAGCCAGCCCTCCGGAACACAGCGAGTGTGCAGCGAATCCTAAACAGGATTCGCTGCACACGGCAATATTTTACATTGAATACTGCCCTTAGTGAGTAATCCCTTTTTGTACCTGATGCAGTCTCATACTGTATTTATAGTTTGCCATTGAACATATATGGCGCTGTCTACAATGGAACTTGGTGTGTTCCAAAATAACTGTCGCTCAGGTGGACATTTAAAAGAAGATAATCCACACCCTCATATAGTGGAGTACAGTAAGTAGAGATAAGGGAGCACTGTAAATATTATGGAAGCACCTAAGCATATAAATGGCTTAGTGCCGGAACTTGCTGCTTAATAAGATGTCAGGAAACCTTCTAATGAACAGTATTGTTACAGAACATGTAGGCTGCTGGGAATATATGTGACACTCAGTAAGAAAAGCACTGCAATACTGTACTAGGTGCGCAAGAGAAGTCATCTTCATAAACCAGCAATAAAGACAAACATTTTAGCAAAAGTTGTAATAGCAGTGGTTGTCTGTCATGTAAATATATGTGTATTTTATACAAAGTAAATATTACTAAATGTAAAATATATACAGATGTAATATGTTTATATCTCAGGAATGAACACGGCAGTCTCGCCAAATATTCAGATTATTCCAAATATTTTGTTACGTTTCTGTAGTAATGCAATTTGTTTCGAGAGGCACATAGCTGCTTGTTAAGGTCCATACACACTGGGTGATTTTGCCCAGTGTGTATGGGGAAAATCGCTAGGCTAAAAATTTGCACAGTGCATACACACTGAGCGATTTTCACCCGTCTAAGCAACTTTCCCGGGCGTGGGCAACTTTCCATAGCAGGACGGTATGGAAAGCGGTCCACCCTGACGTTCATCTGCTGGTGATGATGTGGGAGTGCACATTAGCGCTCACAGCTCATCACTGCCCTGTACACATTGGACAGATTTCAGCTCAAAATCACCCAGTGTGTATGCTCCTTAAGACATGATGGCAGAGACATTACATTTTACAAATGAGAGCCTCCAGTCAGGAACACACTTTATACTATGATGTCAATTCAATTAGGGGCGAGGTGCTGTTGCAATGGCGTAGAAATGTCACCAAGGTCATCTCATTTTGCACCCTGGACTCGCAGAATTTAGTGCACATCCCTATGGGGCTGCAACCAATGCGTGAGTTGGGGCTGCTGTCAGTACCGTATATGCGCAAACCAACTCACCTCAAATTGAATCAACTCCTAGAAGTGTGTTTTCTTGTTTTCTTCTACTTACCAGAATCGCAATACCTCTCAGTGGTATTACGTAACTGTAATCTGAGTGTGAGCTTAAGTACACAGTAACAGAATCGGGGTGTATTGGTCAGATTCTACAAGATGTGTTCGTTAATTAGAGAAAATAAATAATTAACAAAGTGGCCTAATGTATATACTAGTTGAATAATATGACTTTTGTTTTCTTTCTATGTTTCTCAATGAACAGTGCTGTATTTATCTGTGTGCAATGTTGGACTGTGTGGATGACAAAAAAAATGACTTCAAGCAATCAAGAATATTGTTTAAACCATATGAAATGAGTTGTGTGATTTGTACATACTATTCATGTGGAGCCTGTAGAGCCAAAATAAATTATATTTTTGTAATGAGTGTCTTGTTTTACTTTACTTTCAGACTGAAGATTGTTCATTTTTTAAACCATGTGCATTTGTTCTTAGAAATTGGCCTAATTCAGAATGGATCACCAATTAGTGAATTTGCAAATCGAGTGATTATCAAATGCATGCATACAGTAATGTACACATTGTGCATGGGCATAGGGTAATAGCAACAGAAAATGGGTATGCAGTGTTGGATTTCCCACTGTGAGGCACATGCCTAGGGGCTGCACCTGCTAGGGGCGGCACACCAGCTTCCTTCTCTTCGTGATACTGGGAGAAGGGCAGCTGGAATGGGATCTAAAGGTGGTATGGGGGTCCAATTCTCACTAAAGGATGGGAGGAGCATTATATTCGAAACTATGGAGAGGATGGAGGATGTCTATGGAGCCACATCCAATCAGGCGCGGAGCTCCCCCAGAGCCCACACCTGATTGGCTGAGGGAGGACGTCACCGGGGAATCCCTTATACCTGTGGTAAGAACCCACTAGACCGAGAAATGTCCTACTGTAGTTGCGACTGACATTTGGGTTTAGACCAAGTGAGAACCGCTTCTACCTTACTAGGCTGAGGTTTACTGATAGAAACAGGGTTATGGGTATTGGGAATTCTGCACTGGTGTGTACTTAGATTACCTTGTAATGTCCCAATTGATTTATTAATCACAATGTCTGGTCAGTCACATGGGGGTGCAGCCAAAAGCAATAAGGCTAGATGCAAACAAAGGAAAGGGAAGATTGCCTTTTTCTTAGCGCACAAAAGAAGAAATCATATATATTGATTTATTGTCTTTATATTGTTAGATTTTAATAAAGACAATTAAATAATGTCCTCTGCCCACAATGTACCCCAAATACTTGGCTTCCACTATACCAGAGGTGGGCAAATGGCGGCCCGCGGGCCAGATACGGCCCGCGAGCCGCTAAGGTCCGGCCCGCCGCACTGCCCCAAGTCGCGCCGCCACTGCTGTCGTGCCGCCACTGCTGCCTGACTCCCCCCTGACACCAGTGCAGTGGTCCCGACTCCCGCCGATGCGAAGGCGCACACAGCACTACTGGGATGGATTCGGTGACGCGGCAGCTGCCTCCCCACCATTGGGTGGAGCGGCCGCCTCGTGACCGCGTCCCCTCCCACCCAGTTTCCGGGTCGGGTATGCGTAGTACCAGGCTACCAGCCCAGGTGCCTGCAAACTGTCCCCTCTATCTCAGGCACCAGAACGCTCCTCCCTCCCTCTATCTCAGGGCCTGAAAAAAAAAAAAAAAGTGTGTGTATAATAATTATATATATATACATACACACACACACACACACGTGTAACACTGTGTGTATGTATATATATATATATATATATATATATACACACACACACACACACACACATATATATATATACGTGTACATATAATATATATTTACACGTGTAACACATATATATACACAGTGTTACACGTGTGTGTATATATATTATATATACACATGTGACTGTTTTATTAAGTATAATTAAGTTCAAGTTATGATTGGTTCGGCCCTCCGACAAACTTCAGATTTTTCATACGGCCCCCGACAGAAATTAATTGCCCACCCCTGCACTCTACCAATGGCATATTTCTAAGGGTTGGCGGTAAACCCATAGAAACTTTAATACAGTCTCTACCTTTGGTAGGTGTGATTCCCAATCAGAGCAGAAAATAACAATGTCATCTAAATATGCAGCTGCATATTCCCTGTGGGGACGCAGCAACTTAATCACCATGTAAACCGAATGGCAGCATTTTGTATTGAAATAAGCCCTCTGGGGTAGAGAAGGCTGTTTTTGCCTTAGCAGCTTCTGTCAAAAGAATCTGCCAAGATCCTTTTGTCAAATGAAGAGTGGTAAGATACTGACTCTTGGCTACATTTTCTACCAACTCATCAACCCAGGGCATAGGGTATTAATCAAAGCGAGCAACTTGATTTAATTTACAGAAGTCATTGCAGAATCTCAAAGCACCCGATAACTTAGGTACTAAGACAATGGGATTATATCACTCACTGGTTGACTTTTTTTATGACCCCCAGGTGTATCATCTTTTTCGTCTCTTGCTTTACTGCTGCCCACTTTGCCTCGGGTATGCCATGTGCCTTTTTTTTAATGTCCACCCTGGGTGGAGTCACAACATCATCTGTGTCCTTCCTGGAACGGCAGAAAACACATCTTGGTGCAACCAAAGTCACCACTTCCTGTTTCTGACCGGGACTAAGTGTAATTTCAATGGGTACAGTATCTGGCATTCTGGAACCTTTTTTGTTACCAAAGAGGGCTGACTGGCACTTTCCTTCCAATGTTTTAACAGGTATATATGGTAGATATGTACCTTCCTTCTTCATCCCTACTATCAAACCCCGTAATTGACCTGTCCCACTGCCTTTATGATCTTAAAAATGCCCCGTCCGTTAAGCATACTGTACATCTTACTTTTTGTAGTGGGCACAAGCACTAGTAAACGCGCTGCCTCTGTGACATCATTGACTCCTCCCTCTCTTTCACCCCCCCACATTCGTGCTCTCTCACAGTCTTGCCGCTTTCACCTACGCAACATCTCACGCAACCAAAATTCTCATTCACTCTCTTGTCATCTCCCGCCTTGACTACTGCAACATCCTTCTCTCTGGGCTACCTCTCACCCGCCTCGCACCTCTCAATCCATTCCTAATGCTGCCGCTAGGCTCATCTTCCTCTCCCGCCACTCTACCTCCGCCTCCCCCCTCTGTCTATCTCTTCACTGGCTCCCCATTCCTTTCCGAGTTCTCTTTAAACTCCTCACCACCACCTACAAGGCTCTCTCCTCCTCCACCGCTCCTTACCTCACTTCACTGATCTCTATCCACACTCCCTCCCGTCCTCTTCGCTCCATCGCTGACCGCCGACTACCTCTCACCTAATCACCTCCTCCCACTCCCGTGTCCAAGACTTCTCTCGCGCTGCCCCCCTGCACTGGAACAACCTCCCGCCACCCATCAGGCTTTCTGATTCCCTTACCTCCTTCAAGCGCTCCCTCAAAACCCACTTTTTTCGACTAGCCTATCCCTCCTCCTAACCTCTTTTGATCCTCCTATCCTGCCTCCGTTCCCCTCCGTTCCTACTTATCCTGTTGTTTTTCGTTCGTCCACCCACCTATTTTTAGTATGTTAACTCTTATGAGTAGGGTCCTCCTGCCTCACGTACTCACCCTACCTCTTTACCTCACCTGTCCTCCTGTCCTGTTCTTCCCTTCCTCTACTTCATCTTCAGTCTCCTCGACAATTTTGACACCTACTTCTGAACTGATTCTGATTTTTTTTCTACCAGCTATACCCCTATTTATACTTTATTTTTCAACACGTTACCTTGTCATTTGTTTTTTGTTTGCTATGTACGGCGCTGCGGACACTTTGCGGCGCCTTAATAAATAAACGTACTACTACTACTACTACTAGTACCTTGTCTCCCGGTTTACACGAACGGTTGACTGCGGTGACGTCATAACTTTGTTTCTGACATTGCTGAGCCCTTTCCATGTTTTTGTTCAGGAGCAGTGCAAGCTGCCTTAGACAGTCATACAATTGGGACACAAACTGAATGGTGTTAAAATCCTGAAAAGGTTGTTGCCACCCTTCTTTTAAAACAGTAGATCCAGAATCCCTTAGGGCCGTCTCTTATAGAGGAGCGCAAAAAAAATAAACTCTGTATAAACCCAACATCGCCATGGATACTCAACACACTGACAGGAGGCACAACCTTGTCAACTCCACGGAGGAACCAGTATCCACCAGTGCCCAGATCTCCCGGCCTTCAAACTGTACAAGCATCCAGAACAGGG
Source organism: Crinia signifera (assembly GCF_055691185.1). Taxonomy (NCBI): domain Eukaryota; kingdom Metazoa; phylum Chordata; class Amphibia; order Anura; family Myobatrachidae; genus Crinia; species Crinia signifera. The sequence continues at coordinate 80,401,833 of NC_139217.1, forward strand.
TGGACTTTGCTTGGGATACTCCTGCAGCCACCATGCTGACCATTGGCAAATCCACTTTTCCCGCACTGCAATTAATCAGCTCTCCCTGTTTTGGGCGGTCCCATTGCACATGACCAAGTTCACCATATTCAAAGTACACCATGGGAGGTGGAGCCTTTGGCTTAACCACTGGACCTGAGTTCTGGGCTTTGTTACTAGCAAGAATCATTATCTGCAAATAGTCTGTTAAAGATGCTGTGGCCCATTAAGGCTGGCTGCTTCTCACAACACAAGTGAAACCTTTTCTGGCTTCCAAGCCAACTACACAGTGTTTAACCAGAAAAAAAAAACTTGTGTTTGAACACAGGGAGCTGTCATACCTAAGGTTCTCTGCTGTATATAGTTTCCAGCTGTGATATGCCCTACGTTGGGTGCCAAATGTGACAAAGAATCACATACAACAATGGATCAAGATGAATTCACAACATACCAGGTACACAGATCAGGCAAGTATAGTTACAGCAAGCAACTTACAGGTGATCACAGCATATTTCAAACTCTTCAAAATGCTCCATTGGTCCCTACCAGAGCCCACACTCTGGCCTATCCCTTGGGTAGCTAATCCACCATCAAGCGCAATGACCTCCTGCCCTGGAAACAGTTTTATACTGTGGTGGCATCCTGAGGAAGGCCGCTATGTACTGTACGCAATCGAAACATTGACATGTGACCTGTGAGTTTAATACGGCCCTGCAGAGGGGCTTTATTCAATTCTGCAGAAAATGCTGACTGTGCATATATCTGTAAATGGATGGTGTCAAAATCCCGGCAGTCGGAATCCCAGCGGTTGAAATACCGACGCCGGAATCCCAACCGCTGAAATCCCACCAATTTCTCCCTCTATGGGTGTCGTGGGCACCCATAGAGGGAGAAATTGGCGGGATTTCGCAATTGCGTACACATTCACAGCCTATATGCAAAAGGAGAAACATTGTGGTTAAGAATTGGCCTAGGACTACACAGACTGGACATCAGTAGCGACACAGGCATCAGGTTTTTGAATGTACGAACTCACAGCTCACGGTATATACTGTACACACCCCAAAAACAGCCATGACAGGGCCAGAGTCCTCCAACCGCACTCCGTTAACGCCTCCATGGTCACTTTCTGTCAGCCACTTCTCCATGGAATCATAATTGCGGGATCACAGCACCACCATCACGCATGCGTTCTGCGATCAGACACGTGTATTCTGCTGATAATAGCGTCGTTATGTAATCATCAGTCATTGTGTACAAAAATAAATTACACCAATGGATGCTTAACCTTGATTAACCCCTTGAGTGAGAGATGTGCAAAATATCCGCAAAAACTGCCGTCCCTCACATTTGTTATATAAATTAAAATAAAAAATGTTGTGTATTAAAGATTATATTTCCTGTTTAAGTTTACATTACCGGTCATTATGATGAAGAAAAATGTTTGCTTGCCAATTTTCACACCTATTTTGACAAATGTGCTTGGCACTTAAAGGGTTAACAGATGCTATTATGAACATTTCCTGGATACCTGTCCTGTAGGCCAGTGGTTCCCAACCCTGGTCCTCAAGTACCCCCAACAGTGCACGTTTTCCAGGTCACCCGGCAGGTGCACTCATTATTCAAGCACATTTGAAAAGATCCACAGGTGGAGCTAATTATCTCACCTGTGATTCTGTGAGGAGATCTGCAAAACATGCACTGTTGGGGGTTACTTGAGGACCAGGGTTGGGAACCACTGCTGTAGGCTATAACCACCATGGTATCACGAAAGGCTGGCTTCCACCTTGTACACAGAAATGGCGATCCAAAGTTTATCTCCTTGAGACCTCAAATATAGAATGAGGTGATGGAGAGGCTTCTAAATGAGGACTGGGCAAATACAGTATTATTGAGAATGTGTCTCTATCTCAATGTACATTAAGAGGTAAATTTAATAAAGCTTCTAAAAAAGATTAGAAGTGATTTTGCCCATATCTTCCAATCATATTCTGTCTAGCATTTCTCTATTGCGTCCTAGTAAATGATAGCCAGAATCTAATCGGAGCTTTAGAAAATGTACCTTTAAGTTTAAAGAAACTATTTATAAATAATCCTATAGAGAGATGCTGGAGAGGTAAGCCTTCACAAGGCACTTTTCTCAACATGGCACTAGGGGGTTATTCAGGTGAGATAGCACCTGTGCCTATCGTGTAGAGTACAGTGCTGAAGCGGGTCCTGTGGCATAGGATGCAGGCTGTCATCAGACTGTCCTTGATTGATAGTCTTCCGCCGCTTTGGGTCGGGGAGTTGGCAGCAACAGGCTCTGTTTGTGAAAAAATGGTGAAGATTCCTGACCTTTGCAATGGGTTCCTTGAGCGGCAATATGGGTGCCACGAGCTGCCCCATTATCAGTGCTATAACCCGATGCAAGTACCAGCTCTTGCCATCGCCACAACAAATTAACCTGACACATAGTGCCCAATGACTAGCTTCCTGCCACACAGAAGTGAGGTTTTGGTTCCACCAAGGCACCCTCAGAATCCCTTTCATTTCAATCTATCATTACCAAAATATGTGACACCCATTCCAAAGAATGCATAACCAGCATTTGCCGAATTACAATGCTATGGATCCTGCGTTCATCATACTTAAATATCAGCAACCGTCTCATATGATCCAGTGGCTCCCCTTCAGAGTTGGCCAAATAGAAGATCCTGTGCTCTATACCCTCTTCCATACTGTCCGCAAATGGGTGCCGGATGATGCTTCGACAGTCGGGACTCCAATGGTCAGTACACTGACATCGGAATCCCAACTACAAAATGCTGGACAGTCGGCATCCAGGCTGACAGGCGCTATTCTCCCATGGGGGTCCATGACACCATAGATGGAGAATAGAACCTGTGGCAAGCTCAGCGAGCCAGCAAGCCAACAGTGTAGGGAGCGCAGTTACACTCACCAGTACTGGCAGTAATGATTCCGATGTCGGTATACTGACCTTCGGAATCCCGACTGTCGTTCCAGCATACCACACGTCTAAGGGGGGGGGGGGGTATTCAATGTAGGGTCACAACTGTCGGGCTGGCCGGACAGCCGTGACCCTGTCCCGTTCTCGGTCAGCTTGACAGGGATTCAATGTCCCGCCTGCAGAACGGTGAAAAGGGGGCATGGCCGAGAGAAGCGCCTGGAAACCGGCGAGCTACAGCCGGGAGCTCGTCAATTCCCGCAATTCCCGGCCGTTCTTGGCAGAACGTGCTCAACTGCTTGTGAAGTCTGGCATGTTCTGCCGAGATCCCTGTTCAATGCTGTCGCGGAAGACAGAATTGAATAGGGTCCCGCTGCCATTTCCCCTGTCGGGAATGGAGACTGGGAGATTGAATACCTTCCCTAAAACTTTTGTAAATTACTTAAAACAAGTTTTGAACATAACAGGGAGACTCCGCCTCCGATCTATAGATTTCTATAAAATCACCTACTGTATAGAGCATTGTGGTTAGGAATTCTATGAAATACCTCTCATCCATTTTAAATTAAAAAGAAAGAATTGGAACCATATAAAAGAATTTCAAAGTGTATTTTATCACAAGAAGATGTATCTTATTTTTTAGTGCAAAACTCAAAAACAAACTTCTTTAATATAAATATATTTCTATATACATATAATATTTACAGCTGGTTACATCATGTGGCAAAATGATCTTACATCTAGAAAACTGACCAGGAAATACAATCCTGATATACCGCAGTCATTTGTGAGTTGGGTTATCCTCTAATCTGTAATACTCGTAGTGTGCCAAACAGTCTGACAAATGAAAAGAAAATCTGTAGGAATCACAGAAGTGAAACCTTTGTCTGAAGGTTTGGATGTCAGGCAAATAACATCCACCTTATCTATATAATAATTGTACAATATTATAATGTTCATTTGCAACTCTTCAGAAGTCTCCTTCCAGTACTTGTCCAATTGCCAGTAACAGGTCATAAAATCCAGGGCGCCCTTCTGGTTTCTAAAACATAAAAACAAAAAATATGACACACACACATATATATATATATATATATATATATACACTGTATATATATATATATATATATATATATATATATACACACATATATATATATATATATATATATATATATATATATACACACACATATATATATATATATATATATATATATATATATATATAAAAAAGGATATATAAATGATTTATTTATTAACAGTTTCTTATATAGCGCATACATATTCCGCAGCGCTTTACAGAGTATAGGTGAACACTCACATCCCTGCCCAAGTAGAGCTTACAATCTGAATTCCCTACCACATGTACATGCACACACAAAGACATTCTAGGGTTAACTTTTTTTTGAAGAAGCCAAATGACCTACCAGTATATTTTTGGCTTGTGGGAGGAAACCGGAGTACCCGGAGTAAACCCATGCAAACACGGGGAGAATATACAAACTCTGCACAGTTAGGGCCATGGTGGGAATTGAACCCATGATCTCAGTGCTGTGAGGCAGTAATGCTAACCATTACACCATCCATACTGCCCCATACGTAACATATACTTCCCAACTGTCCATACTGCCAAATTATATCATTGAGAGGTAAGAATACAATATATATTGGCATGGAATATTAACATTATTATGTTATTAAAGAACAACATAGATGTGTGTGTGTGTATATATATATATATATATATATATATATATATATAAAGTATATATTAGATAGGTAGATAGAGCTAACCATGGTTCACCCCGGTGGCCACTGGAGGGTGCCTCCTGGAGCTCGTTTCGGTAAACACACAGCCACTGTACAATGCAACCCCCTCCATATACTGCCCTTGTATACCCTGCACCCCCATCCGCTTTCATATTCTGCATCCCTCACCATATAATGCCCCTATAAACAAACTTCTCCCCCATACCACCTCATATACTGCTTCCGCCATTAACCTCATATTCTGCACCCCCACCTCTATACACTATGCAGCAACCCCAGGTTACTTACCATCCTGGCACTCAGCAACAAGTACTAGCAGTTACCAGAAAACTGATGCAGGAACCACCAAATGGCCACTCAGTGTGGATGCACCAGGGACAAGTGTGACCACTTACTGGTGGGGTAAAAGGTGAATTAGTCTGGCAGTAAAGGGTGAGACCCCGTGTGAACAGGAGGAGGAGGGGCGGTCATTGCTGGGGCTGTAGATGTGGGTGAGGAGGAGGCAGATAGCCGGCTCAGTCATTTTTTTTATATACTGTGGACTTTTGCACAGGGGGCTGTGCTCACCCCTCCCAAACCCTGCACAGGTCTTGCCCAGACCCCTCCAAGTAGCTCTCTCTTATATACTCACGTCTATGGTACACCAGCTGCACACACCCACACACACCATAGCTCAGCTCCCAGCAGCAGGAGTACCAGAAACCCAAGTGCTCCTGTGTGAGTAGTGCCTCCCCCCTAACACAAGGCTTAACAGCGCAAAATAGAACATAATAATGAATATCTCTCTGGAACAATTTCTCCGATTCCAGAAACACTGACCAACCACCAAAGTATGGCCATGAGATTTAGGGACAGATACACTAAGCCATGGAGAGTGATAAGGAGCAGAGAGATAAAGTTCCAGCCATTCAGCTCCTAAAGCCATGTACACACGGACTCAGCCCCGGCGACTTTGTGTGTATCAAGATATAGTTAAGCTGTCACAGAGACGGCCAACTACATCCTCCCAGCCCGGGAGCAGCGGCCAAATACACAGTGTAGCAAGAATATTCCTGCCTGCACTGACTATTTGGTCGGGCGATAGGGACTAGAAGGATGTAGTTAGATGTCTCTCTGATGGCCTAACTACATCGCTATTGGCCAGTGTGTACACAAGGGGTGATTAAGGCAAACCTTCTAAGCCATTCTGACAATGGCAAGTATTCAATGCGGCCGGCGAGGGGGTTAAACAGAATTTTAGCCCACAGCATTGAATACCTGCCAATGTAGTCAAAATCGCTTAGAAGTATCGCCCATGTGTGCACCCCTTTAGTGCAACTTTTCAAACACAGCCTGTAGCCTGTAACCTTCAAGGCTTAGTACATATCCCCCTAAGTATGTGCAGTGTATGTATCAGTGCCACTGGTGAGCATTGGGCACGGTTATCTTACCTCATGCCAGCAGGCCATCATTATAGTGTATATCTTGTGTGGAGCCAATCTTGGCCGATAGAGTCTCTCTCCTCTTGTCACCATATCCACCACTTCAACATTGGAATAGCTCTCGTAGGGCATCTTACCTTCTGTAAAAACCTCCCACATTAATACCCCTGGAAAAGAAAAGTAAAGCAAGTAAAATAATTTACAAAGAAGTCAAGTTGGAGATTACGAAACAGTCAATCAGACAGGCTCCATCCCACATAATACAAGTATATACCTGCAATAATTGTTTGCCAAAAGAACTTACCATGTGACTGTCAAGGGGTGGGCTACAAGGTCACTGTGGCCAGGAGAGTGCAGCTGCAGTCACATGACTAGCAATTTACTAGCCCGGTGGCTGACAGTGATGTTCTGCAATGTATATAGGGGTCAGCGATGTAGTGTAGGGTATAAAGGAGTCAGGGATGTAGTGCAGGGAATAGAGAAGTCAGGGATGTAGTGTAGGGTATAGAGGAGTCAGGGATGCCGTGTAGGGTATAGAGGAGTCAGGGATGTAGTGCAGGGTATAGAGGAGTCAGTGATGTAGTGGAGAGTATAGAGGAGTCAGGGATGTAGTGTAGGGTATAGAAGGGTCAGGGATGTAGTGTAGGGTATAGAGGAGTCAGGGATGTAGTGTAGGGTATAGAAGGGTCAGTGATGTAGTGTAGGGTATAGAGGAGTCAGGGATGTAGTTTAGGGTATAGAGGAGTCAGAGATGTAGTGTAGGGTATAGAAGGGTCAGTGATGTAGGGTAGGGCATAGAGGGGTCAGTGATGTAGTGTAGAGTATAGAGGGGTCAGTGATGTAGTGTAAAGTATAGAGGGGCCAGTGATGTAGTTTAGGGTATAGAGGGGTCAGTGATGTAATGTAGGTGATGTAGTGTAGGATATAGAAGGGTTCAGTGATGTAGTGTAGGGTATAGAGGGGTCAGTGATGTAATGTAGGCGATGTATTGTAGGGTATAGAGGGGTCAGGGATGTAGTGCAGGGTATAGAGGGGTCAGTGATGTAATGTAGGTGATGTAGTGTAGGGTATAGAGGGGTAAGGGATGTAGTGCAGGGTATAGAGGAGTCAGTGGTGTGGTGTAGTGTAGTGTATAGAGGGGTCAGTGATGTAATGTAGGGTATAGAGGAGTCAGAGATGTAGTGTAGGATATAGAGGAGTCAGGGATGTAGTGTAGGGTATAGAGGGGTCAGTGATGTAGTGTAGGGTATAGAGGAGTCAGGGATGTAGTGTAGGGTATAGAAGGGTCAGTGATGTAGTGTAGGGTATAGAAGGGTCAGTGATGTAGTGTAGGGTATAAAGAAATCAGCAATGTAGTGTAGAGTATAGAGGAGTCAGGGATGTAGTGTAGGGTATAGATGGGTCAGCAATGTAGTGTAGAGTATAGAGGAATCAGGGATTTAGTGTAGGGTTTGACTGTACTGTAGTGTAGTGGTTTGACATTCTGTTACTTTGATTATGTAATTATAAAATTTAAAGTAGTCAGAAATAAAGATTAGCGCTTCAGCTCACACACAAAAACATATACATTTTTTATCTGTTATAATTGGTATAATTATATTATTTGTAGATCTTAGAGACACAAAAGGTGTCCATACACCAGTCCGACATCTAGGTTTTTGAAAACAGGCCAAATCGGACTTGTGTATGGGTGCCTTAAAACCTATTTACATTTTTTTCACTTTTTTCTTTTTAACATACTTTATTCACAATATATTTCTTACCAAAAGACCAGACATCAGATTTGCTGCTGAACTTGCTGTAGTTGAAAACCTCTGGTGGCGACCACTTTACTGGGAACTTGGCTCCACAGGAACTTGTGTACTGGTCATCAAGGACATACCTAGTTATATACAAAATATGTACCACTCAAAACAATTGCAAGTATCTGTTTATAAATTATATCACAATACATTTTTCTGAGATTTATCAATCTACTTATATAGAACAGAACATTACCTACTGGTTATATATATATATTCGCTAGTGAAAAGGAAATGTATCCAGGGCTGATGTACTGTAGATATCCTTATTTCTATCATCATAATCACTTTTTGTTATCTTCAAATCAGGTACTGAAACCTTGGATCAAAGTGCATCAAACTGGACAGTCAAAAGACCGTTTGCATTGGTTATAGCCCTGAAAGGGCCTGAATCAGAGTTGATCGCTGATTTGCGAATTAGCAGATCAAGTGATTATTGATTGACTTTGCATGAGTACAGATCGTAGCACTCATGATTGAGCCCAAAAAGCGACCGAATTAGCGTATAGATCGCAACCGCCTCACAATTTGACTGACAGGGAGCTGTTGTTTGGGGGTAGTAACAGGGCCGGCACTACCATTAGGCAGCTTTAGGCAGCTGCCTAGGGCGCCGGGATCTGGAGGGGCACCACCAAGTCTGCAAATCAAAAAATTAAGGATGTCTATGAGGATCCTTGTTGTACTTAATGCAGGGGGCGGCTGTGGAACTTCTAAGACCTCACCTCCATATGTTCCCTTGAGACATACTTCCCTACTCTGCTGCCTCCTTGTACTCTGTTGTGGGTGGCAAAGGGGAGGGTGCAGAGGGCCTCCAGGGAAAGCAGGGGACTTGCCATCCTTCCCGGGGGGGCTGGGAGGACCACAGTATTTTTTTTTTGGGGGGGGGGGGGGGGGAGTAGGTTGAAGTTTTGCCTAGGGTACTGAGAAACCTTACACCGGCCCTTGGTAGTAACATATTAGGTAGTTACGCCACTGGGTAGTAACCTGACGTTTTCTGGGAGTTTCTGAAAACAAAGCAGGTGTGCACAAGCATTTTAAGTGAGGGGCTGTGATGTCAGCCCCAATCAGCCTGTATGACACTGACTGGAAAAATCATTTAATGGTTCATGAACTGAGCATGGATTTGCTACTGGATAGAGAATAGCGACATATTTGGAATTCATTGGGAGACTGGGGGCTCGGAGTCATCTGCAACTTCGCAGGTGAGCGATTAGGTCTGAATTAGGCCTCAAATGTGATATTTTCATAGGTCTAAGTACAGTACAGTAATTTGCTGAACTCTTACCTTGTCATTCCAAAATCAGACACTTTCACTACTCCTCGATCACTTACTAAACAGTTTCTGGCAGCCTGTGAAGAGAACACAAAGCAAATGAAGGTTAAAGTGTAGTCGGAAGAACCTGTTAGATTGCAGCGCTCAGCGCCTGTCTCCGCATACACTGCTTAGTGTAAGACTTACAGTCTTCCCTTTCCCCCTTGCAGCCAACGTAGTTAAGCGTCACCCTGAGTGACAGGTCGCTTAAGCGAATAGCAGGGCAGAGACCCCTGACCCTGCTGGCAGCGTTACTCTTTCCTGTGAGGAAGTCCCCGCGTTAGAGTGTGCCTCAGATCGTGTGTGACTCCGTCCATGCTGTTTGTAGCTCCACGTGCACCGGAGCGCATAGGAGCAAGCCCCCGCTGTAAACCCGTTACCAGCGTGACCTTTTGCACAGGGAGATCAGTCATCATTGGCAGCAGCGAGACTGGGAGAGATACCGCAGCGTAAACCAGCAGACTGTCATTTACCCTGCACGCGCCAAAACGCTACAGCTAAGTAACAACCAGAGACTGTCGTTACCAAATGTACAAGTTGTATTACTGCTTGAAGTTAACACATGAAGTACTGTTGTAACCTACAAGCCTGCCACTTGAATAAACCCTTCAAACTGGTTATATCTTCTAAGTGTGAGGTCTAACAACCACACTGCACGTACTTATATACACTCTGCCAATAGGTTATGGGCCCAGCACGTCACGTGCGCGAAGATTAACCCCCTGAAGACAAAGTGCTAGCGCAGTACATAAAAGAACACAAAGGAATTATTTCTAAATTGCCATTTGTGGAAGAGTTAACGAGAATGCACAGTACAGGGCATAGCATGAACTTTCCAAAGCTCAAAGGCTCAGAGAATTACACTACATGGAAGTTCGCTATGGAAATGCAGCTTAAGAGGGAGAAGCTATGGAAAGTCACAATAGCCCCAGGAGAAAGTCCAAACCCAGAAGAGGTAGACAAGGCCATTGGCACAATAGGCCTGGCTGTGGAGCAGCATGTTTACTCTACTATCTGTGGGAAGGAGTCCGCTAAGGACATGTGGACAACTCTACAAGGTGCTTATGAAAATAAAGGCTTAATGAGAAGGATAAGTCTGAGACGCACACTGTATGGAACAAAATTGAATGCATGCAAGGACATGAACGATTATATTGATAAAATACTATCGATAGCTCAGCAATTGGCGTGTGTAGGAGCAAAAGTGGATGAGGAAGAAGTAGCAATGGTAATGCTGCAGAATTTGACAGAGGAATTTGACTTTCTGGTTGTCGCACTAGAGTCAAATGAGACCAAGCTTACAACTGAAGTTGTGAGAGCCAAACTACTACAGTTCCAAGAGAGAATCCACAAGGATGCCATAGCTGAAGGTTCTGCCTTAGTAGCAAAGGGTGCGAAACCCAAGAAATGCACATTCAAATGTTATGTGTGCCACAAAGTAGGGCACAAGGCTTCAGAATGCAGGCTGAAGAACACTAGTGACATGCACAAGCGGCATGATAAGAAGAACGAGTCAGCACTGAATGTAACAGACAAGCCAAGGAGGGATCTCTGGTACATGGACTCGGGAGCTTCTAGACACTTCAGCTGCAACAAGGAGTGGTTCAATTCTTTAACACAGTGTAACCCCACAACAGTTACCGGGATTGGTGAAAAGATCCTTACTGCTTCAAGTGTTGGGACAATCACAGTGAGACTAAGAATTGAGGGACAGACAGTAGTCACAGATATCCAAGACGTCCTGTATGTACCAGAATTGGGAAGTAACCTCATCGCTATCAGCGTACTCGAGGCAAAAGGCTACAGAGTCCAGTTTGCAAAGGGCAAGTGCATGGTGCATAATGAAAGAGGGACTGTAATTGCTTCAGCAACCCGATGCAACCAACTATACGTCCTAGACACAGATGAATGTGTAGCTTTGGCAGCCTCTGCTGAAAATGAGTCCATGGAGCTCTGGCACAGACGTTTGGGACACTTAGGATATGATAATGTCCAGAAATTAGCTGATGGGATGGCAACAGGAATCACAGTGAAAGACACCGGAAGACCTGTGTGCGAGAGTTGCATAAAAGGCAAGCAGACCCGCAACCCATTTCCCAAGTCAGCAGGCAGAGCAGAAACACAACTAGCTCTGGTACACACAGATGTGTGCGGACCAATGGAAGAGGAGTCAACCAGTGGTTACAAATACTTCATGACTCTCATCGATGACGCCACAAGAATGACACACGTATACTTCATAAAGAAGAAAAGTGAGGTGGTCAAGAAAATTGTGGAGTACAAGAACCTAGTGGAAACTCAGACGGGCCTAAAACTAAAGGTCCTAAGATCCGACAATGGGGGAGAGTACGAAAATGAAGTACTAACCGACTTCCTAAAAAGGCATGGCATAAAGCATCAGCTGACGATGGCCTACACGCCTGAACAGAATGGCGTAAGTGAAAGGGCGAACAGAACAATCGTTGAAAGAGCACGAGCGATGGTGAACGATGCTGGCCTGGAGAAGAGTTTTTGGGCAGAAGCTGTATCTACTGCAGTATACCTGAAAAACAGAACACCTACAGTGGCCGTGAAGGGAAAAACCCCCTTAGAGGCCTGGTCTGGGAAGAAGCCAGACATCAGTCACCTCCGTGTCTTTGGGAGCAGAGCTTATGCACATATACCAAAAGAGAGAAGGAAGAAACTTGACCCAAAATCAAGACAGTGCATATTGCTAGGCTATTGTGAGGAGAGCAAAGGGTACAGGCTCTGGGATGCAGAGAACAGACGTCTCCTGAAATCAAGAGATGTGATATTTCAAGAAACAGCATCACCCACAAAAGCAAAAGAGCAAGAAAAGCAAGCACTAGTAGAGGTATGTGAAATAGAAAGCATACCTGCAACAGAAAATACTGAAGAAGGAAGCGAACCAACTAAAAGAGCTTCTGTGAGAAGAAACAAGGGCATACCAGCCAGAAGATATGAGGAAGAATATGCGAATATTGCTTTCAGTGAACCTCAGAGTATTCAAGAAGCGAAAGCGTGCAGTGATTGGGCGAAATGGAAATCTGCAATTGACACAGAGTTATCAGCACTGAGAGAGAACGATACTTGGACCATAGTAAATAGGCCAAGCAACCGCAAGACAGTCAAGAACAAGTGGGTCTTCTGCAAGAAGTTAAATTCAGACGGAGAAGTTGCCCGTTACAAAGCCCGTCTTGTTGCTAAGGGATACACACAGAGATCCGGAATTGACTATGGGGAGATATACTCACCTGTTGCGAGGTATAACACTCTCAGATTAGTAATTGCAGTCGCCACTTTACAAGACTTACTGCTATACCAATTAGACTTCGATTCAGCGTTTCTAAATGGAGAACTACTTGAAGAGATCTATATGGAATCACCAGATCATTATGATGAGAATGAACTTCAGACAGAGAAAGTGTGTCTTCTGAAGAAATCCATATATGGCCTAAAGCAGAGTGGTCGTTGCTGGTACATAAAATTGGACACAGTACTGCTTGAGAATAGGTAAAGAGATTGGTTGGTGCTAGCGCTCTGGGGTTGCTTTAAAGGGTGGATAATGTTTAAGAGTCACTGATGGTGTACTCTTAGCGGGTAGGCAAAAACTGTAGGCTGGGTGTTGGATGAAGATAGTAGAGGGCCGGTGTGGTCTGTAGACCTTAGGTAACCTGTCCCTCGAAGATTGTTCTTTATATCAGGGGGACTTGAGGCTGGGAGTTCTGAAAATAAGTTACTTGCTTCTGGGCTGTGGTGTTGGTACCTCAGATGCAAGGAGGATGTGTCAGAATTAAATCAGTTAACAGAATGATTGCTGCTGTAGCAACTTACCCTTAGGTCTTGTTGAATCAGCATGCACTCCTGTCCTTGATGTTTCCTGATGAAGTGATCGGCGGCAGGAGGAAATGAATCAATGATGAGGCTAGTGCTTAAAGTACAGCACAATTTATTGTAAAAGCACAAAGCAATATACAACTGAAAAAGACTGGTGTCCCAAACGCGTTTCATCCCATAAAGGGACTTTTTCAATGGTGGGGAGTATGGTGTTGCTGGCCCGGTATTTATACTAGTGAGACTGGCGTTAATTGCATTGTTTGTGCGCGGCGGACACTGCGCATGTGCAAGTGTCCGACGCTAGAGCCCAAGGTGTACTCATTGTGAGGACGGAGACGGAGACGGCGCATGTGCCGTACTCCGTATGTGTATGGCAGGGGTGAACGGACGGCTGGGGATACGTATTGGTTGGCGGATGTGCGTCGGGGTGTGACGTCGGATGCTCCGGCGTGCTGATTGGTAGGGTTCCGTACGCTATCTATCTGTGTATAGCTAACTACGCTGTGTACTGATTGGAGGGGTGGAGGAGGCTCGCTTCCACTCAATCATGATGTGATTGAAGTGGTGGTGTGAGCTACTGTCGTGGAGCTGAACTGATAACCGGCATAGGTGACAGCGGCGTTAAAGCTGTAACCTATGCGCATGCGAGGGGAGGTAGATGGAGGGTTACCCTCCATCTACCTCCCCTCGCATGCGCATAGGTTACAGCTTTAACGCCGCTGTCACCTATGCCGGTTATCAGTTCAGCTCCACGACAGTAGCTCACACCACCACTTCAATCACATCATGATTGAGTGGAAGCGAGCTTCCTCCACCCCTCCAATCAGTACACAGCGTAGTTAGCTATACACAGATAGATAGCGTACGGAACCCTACCAATCAGCACGCCGGAGCATCCGACGTCACACCCCGACGCACATCCGCCAACCAATACGTATCCCCAGCCGTCCGTTCACCCCTGCCATACACATACGGAGTACGGCACATGCGCCGTCTCCGTCTCCGTCCTCACAATGAGTACACCTTGGGCTCTAGCGTCGGACACTTGCACATGCGCAGTGTCCGCCGCGCACAAACAATGCAATTAACGCCAGTCTCACTAGTATAAATACCGGGCCAGCAACACCATACTCCCCACCATTGAAAAAGTCCCTTTATGGGATGAAACGCGTTTGGGACACCAGTCTTTTTCAGTTGTATATTGCTTTGTGCTTTTACAATAAATTGTGCTGTACTTTAAGCACTAGCCTCATCATTGATTCATTTCCTCCTGCCGCCGATCACTTCATCAGGAAACATCAAGGACAGGAGTGCATGCTGATTCAACAAGACCTAAGGGTAAGTTGCTACAGCAGCAATCATTCTGTTAACTGATTTAATTCTGACACATCCTCCTTGCATCTGAGGTACCAACACCACAGCCCAGAAGCAAGTAACTTATTTTCAGAACTCCCAGCCTCAAGTCCCCCTGATATAAAGAACAATCTTCGAGGGACAGGTTACCTAAGGTCTACAGACCACACCGGCCCTCTACTATCTTCATCCAACACCCAGCCTACAGTTTTTGCCTACCCGCTAAGAGTACACCATCAGTGACTCTTAAACATTATCCACCCTTTAAAGCAACCCCAGAGCGCTAGCACCAACCAATCTCTTTACCTATTCTCATTCAGGGGGTAACAGGACTCCCCCCTACAGGTGCGAGCTGCTAAGGGTTAGCCCCTCCATCATTCCGAGCGCTGTACAAACACTATCTACTAACTAACAGTACTGCTTGAAATGAATTTTATTAGATCAGAGACTGACCACTGCCTTTATCACAAAACTCTGGGAGAAAAGTTGTTCATCATAGCAGTCTATGTGGATGATATACTTATAGCAGGTCACGAAGATCACATCACAAGTGTGAGAGATCAACTGAAACAGAGATTCAAGTTGAAAGACTTAGGTCCAGCCAATCATCTGTTGGGCATGAGGATTGTTCAAAACTTGCAAAAGGGAACAGTCACAGTCGACCAACAAACGTACATCGAGGCAACAATCTTGAAGTATGGGATGGCAGACTCCAAGTCAGTGAATACACCAATTGACAAAAGCGTCAAGATTACAAAAAGTATGTCACCAACCACACAAGAAGAAATAGAGGAAATGCAAGATGTCCCTTACAAGAACGTGGTTGGAAGTCTTATGTATGCAAGTATTGGAACTCGTCCAGACATCACTCATGCAGTCAGTCGGGTGAGCCAATTTGCAATAAATCCTGGAAGACAACACTGGATCGCAGTGAAGAGGATTCTGAGATACCTAAAAGGTACAAGTTCCTTGAAATTAAAATTCGCCAAGACAAGCAATTCAAATTTGAAAGTCTTCTGCGATGCCGACTGGGGAGCAGATGAAGATGATCGTCGTTCCCACACCGGTTACCTGTTCACACTGGCCGGAGCAGCAGTTAGTTGGGCGAGTAGAAAACAACCGACCGTTGCTCTCTCAACAACCGAGGCCGAATACATGGCTCTTACAGAGACATCAAAAGAAGCACTCTGGATCAAAGAGACTTTGTGTGAGTTAGGTCTACTTTATGAAGAAGAGACTATCAGTATCGCATGTGATAACAGGGGAGCAATAGATCTTTCCTGTACTACCAAGCACCATGGAAGGTCAAAGCACATCGCGATAAGACATCACTTCATCAGAGAACAAGTCCATCGATGTTGAATACATTGCAAGTGAACAGAATGTCGCTGACATGCTTACTAAAGGACTGTCGGGAAACTTGCTTACTAAGTTCGTGAAGGACTGTGGACTTGTCTAAGTTCAAAAATGTTGATTTGAAGTTTTTGATGTTCTGAATGTCTTTTTTTCTCTCTAACCATATTTTTCGGTTACAGGTATTACAAAAGGACAAAGCATTGTATTGAGTTCTTTTATGTAGCCGAAGACAGCCTTAAGCGAGGGGGAGTGTTAGATTGCAGCGCTCAGCGCCTGTCTCCGCATACACTGCTTAGTGTAAGACTTACAGTCTTCCCTTTCCCCCTTGCAGCCAACGTAGTTAAGCGTCACCCTGAGTGACAGGTCGCTTAAGCGAATAGCAGGGCAGAGACCCCTGACCCTGCTGGCAGCGTTACTCTTTCCTGTGAGGAAGTCCCCGCGTTAGAGTGTGCCTCAGATCGTGTGTGACTCCGTCCATGCTGTTTGTAGCTCCACGTGCACCGGAGCGCATAGGAGCAAGCCCCCGCTGTAAACCCGTTACCAGCGTGACCTTTTGCACAGGGAGATCAGTCATCATTGGCAGCAGCGAGACTGGGAGAGATACCGCAGCGTAAACCAGCAGACTGTCATTTACCCTGCACGCGCCAAAACGCTACAGCTAAGTAACAACCAGAGACTGTCGTTACCAAATGTACAAGTTGTATTACTGCTTGAAGTTAACACATGAAGTACTGTTGTAACCTACAAGCCTGCCACTTGAATAAACCCTTCAAACTGGTTATATCTTCTAAGTGTGAGGTCTAACAACCACACTGCACGTACTTATATACACTCTGCCAATAGAACCAGATTGGAATACATACAAGACAATAGTGGGGATAGCGTCAAAGAGGTACAACTGGGTCTATATCCAATACCCCTCTTCAAAGGAATGATTAAATCATAACTAATCCGGAATACTGTGCGGCATTCCATTAAAATACATTTATCATAAAACTTCTTAAAACATTGGAAAACATTGTCCATATAATGACAGATAATTCTTTTCCTGGCTTCTTGTTAGGAAACTTATGTTTAGACTACCCAATGCGTTTTGTCTCCTGCTGTGACTTCATCAGGGGTGTATCTTTAAACAGAGAAACCCATATAGGCATCAATAAACAGATCTTTCAGAATATTTAATGTATTCAAAGGACCGATTACATATCAGTAAAACCCCTGATTCCCGCCAAGTGTCCCTCCTATGGTTCCCAGGATGGTGGATGGTGCTTCTTTGGACACAGCACTCGGATCACAGATACATGCTGGAGGCGTCTATCTCCTACAGATGCAGCCTGCTGAATTTGCATTCTAGTTGTACAGCATCGCTCAGCCTCTTCCCTGTGACTGTGCAATACCATAGAAATCAGATTCAGTTCCTTAATTCTATTTACACATGAAATGTTAATAAACTTTCAAATTTGTCTTTGCTTTCATCTGTTCCATATCTTAATTCCCTATTTTTGGTTCTTTTTGTATTGAAGCATTCGGATGTTTGTATTTTTATTGAAGTTTTCCTTATACTGTATTTTTAACCTTTTGAGTGGTATGCGCAGTAGTTTTCCGGGCTCAGCTGCACTGCCGCAGCGGGCTGTACCGGGAAAATTTCTGGGCATACTACCAATATGCAGGTGTGCGCCAGTAGTGCCTGTAGCTGTAGACCACTGGCGCATCACCTCTCAGGGCACCCCTCCCAGTGGTTGCTCCCCCCTCCCCTCTGATCATACACCTGTCACTGCCATTCGCTGAATTGAGCATGAGCCGGTCCCCCCGAGCCGCCCCGAACATCCCCGAGCCTGCCGCCTGGTCATGGCTGTGAATGGAGGTGGCAGGGGAACAAGGGGAGTGGTCTGCCCTGTCTGTGGTGGGTATTTCTGGGGCAGGAAAAACCTGTTTATATATTACCAGGTCACGATGTAAGAAATTATTCTCCTCCAGGTAGCTCATGCCTTCGCATACATCCTGGCACATGCTGAGCAGAATGTCGGCATTAAACTGTCCGTGTTTCTGGCGGAGGTAATTCAGAAGGCAGCCGTGTTCCATGAACTCTGTCACTATGTAGATCGGCCTCTTTTCTGTGCAAACACCATACAGCTGGACCAGTTTGGGGTGAGTCAGTTTCCTAGAATAAGATGACAATGAGAATATTTTGAGTATGGTCAAACTCCATTACACTATTTACAACCAGGGATTCTCAGCTGGAGTCCTCAAGGACCAATTACAGGCCATGTTTTCAGGATTTCTGTTTGTGGAAGCAGGTGTGATCATTACGGACCCAGAAAGATCAACTCACCTGCGCATGATTAAAGAAATCATAATAAGTTGACCTGTTCATGGTACTTGAGTTGAAGAAACCCTGTTCTATACTGTATTTACACCTGGGTGCTCCTGAAGTCAGTTCTAATGCCTGTGTCCTCTCCCTACCTCACGTCATGTGAGTAGTGTGCAGCGACATGAACTATGGATCATTGGGCTATCATGTACAAGCACAGAGCAGGTGTACAGCGAGCCACAGGAGCATCATTGTTTGGAATAATGTTGGGACTGTGCACGGCATGTGAGCATTATTATCTTATTAGCAGCAGTTAACATACATCATGACTTTTTTTTTTTAAATGCTCTTTATTAAAAAAAAAATCATACATACATCATGACTTTAGCTTCCTCTATGAAGTCCTCTTCAGACATGGCGCCCTCTCGAATGGCCTTGATGGCTACTTTGTACTGTGCCCGCCATTTCCCAAGACGTACCACGCCAAACAGACCGCTTCCCAGCTCCTTCATGAACGTGAGCTCGGAAGGGTTTATTTCCCACTTATCTGAAAATAAAAGGACACATCTCATTAGGAAATTGCTACAATACATAGGCTTCCTCCCTGCTAGTATTATGATGACTACAATCTATAGTGTCGAAATATAAAGCAACACCTTGCAGGGAATGTACTAACCATGTACACAATCTCCTGCAACAGTATAGCGCTGAGTACAAAAGCAACAATACCAGCATGGGATTATACTGTATTAGTCCTAATTAAGATTTAAAGTTCAGATACTGCGACCCAGTGGTGGCGGCAACTGACCCCCAGCGAGATTTCTCTGTGGTGTTCATTTTGACATATATACAAAAGTGATGGCATAACTTACTGAGCACTCGGTCAATAAATACAATATAAAAGGTCAGATGCACTAAGCTTCAAAAATGATCAAATGGAGAGTGGTAAACAGCCAACCAATCAGCTCCTGTCTGACATTTTTCAAATCCAGCCTGTGAAATAGCTGATTGGCTGGCTGTTTATCACTCTCCATTTTATCATTTTTTAAGCTTAGTGCATCTGGGCCAAAGTCTCCCTATTTTTTACCAGCAGCAATATGCTAAGACTTTATCTTTTTATGTTTTATCACAATCATACCATCAATGTTTCAAAATCATGTGATACTTTATACAGAAAATTAATACTTTAGTAGGTTTTTTGCTTGCTTTTACACACATAGGGCTAAGCTTCAAAAAGTGATAACATGGAGAGTGATAAACTACCAGCCAATAAGCTCCTAACTGTCATCTCACAGACTGTGTTTGAAAAGTGACAGCTAGCAGCTGATTATCTGGTGGTTTATCACTTTCTGAAGCTGAGAACATCTTGCCCATTGCCTTGTTTGCACCAGTGAGAATGGTTTGTACCAATTCATGGTATTTTGATACAGTAAATTCCAGGTTTTTACCGTTAACTGTTGTTGAACATTTTCTGGTGACACATAACTCCCCTCAATAGTGAGTAAAGGAATTTATTATTATAGATGGAATGAATACTACTACTACTGCATGGCCCTTAACGATATAAATCATGTCATAGACCAGATTTCCATTGACACCCTTTTAGCGCTGGCCCTACTTTTACTATGCGCTGGGAGACTCCTTTTCTCCTTTGGGGCCAGATGTACTAAGCTTCAAAAAGTGATCAAACGGAGATTGATAAACAACCAACCAATCAGCTCCTACTTGTTATTTTTCAAACCCAGCCTTTAACATGGCAGTTAGAAGCTGATTTGCTGGTTGTGGCCACATGAGGGCCACATGCAATGCACATCCAACATGAGTGACCAGTGAGGGCCACATGCAATGCACATCCAAAAAATAGCACTACCCTGGCAAAAATACAGTGCATCATCACCGATTAATGTGCAATTATATATGACAGTGTGTATAAGAAATATAAAATCTATACCCTGGTACCAACTTGCTGCATATGGATGTACTAATAAGGCCATTCAGTAAGGATATCATCCGACTTACATTCTGCACAGTGTGCACATATACACCTGACACATTGCTAAATTGCACAGTGTGTATACAATGGTAGCACATCATTAAAGAGTAGACACATAGGGAAGGGTGACAGGCTTTGCGGCAGACAGACCTCCTATCTAATGTATGCAAATATAGCATGAAATTGCATGTGAATAGTGTGTATCCTCATGGTATATATTAGGCACGGAGGCAATATATCACGAATTGAATGTGGTAACATCGAAAGCAAATTCTATTGCTGCTGTTCCCCAAACATACGCACCCCACCATTAAGCACATGAACATGATTCAGGAGTGAATCTGTTATAGGCAATATAAGCCTGACAGATAAAGCCTGATCAACTAAAACTATCACAGGAGACAACTGTAGTCGAAGTGGACACACTTATGCAACAGTTACAACTTATCTCTGTTGAAAACTAATACAGAGATACAAACGTTGCAATTGTGAAACAGTACACACCAGTCACAGGATTATCTCACGGAGAGACCCAGAACCATTAGAAGATTTGGGACTAGACTGACATACACTTTCTTTGAATAATGCAATTTAGCGTCTATGCAAAAGTACCTACATTGGCACATCTAATTTGATAAGGCATCAAGAAAGCCTTTTTGAATATAATTATATACTAATAAACGGATTACAGAGACCAATTTTAATCTTTAAAATGTTCTTTTTCTCTATACCTACTATCTTCTTTTTTTTTAACAATTTTCGCCACATTAATCCCTGTTACATATCGATGGTCATCCATTGTGTTTGTTTGATTGGCCTGTGGGCCACGGGGGTGGGGCTTCGCGGGTGTCGGGGGGCAGAGCTATGCTCCGTGTCCCGGCACTTAAAAAAAAAAAAAAAAAACATTGTTTTGCTGTTCCATCGATGGAGGGAAACCATCTGGTTCTCTCCCATTGATGGCTAAAGTATTCTACATCAGCCATGAACCATCAATGATTTCAAATCATCGATGGTCGATGGCCATCTCGAATGGTTTGGTTACATAGAGAACACTGGATGTATAACATTATGGTACTTGTTTCCTAGCATGGCTCCCAGATTTTCGACGTACGGTAACGTAGTGAAATCGCATCGCATGTGCTTTTTGCATGACATGCGATGCAATGCGATTTTCCCGTTCCCGCTCCCTGTCATTCCCACCCCCTGTCAGATCCTCTCAGAAATCACTCTGAGGTGATATTCTGTCTTGACAAGAAGTGTACCTCAGAGCTCCCAGTGATTTCTAGTGATTTATCACAAACTTACTGTGGTTATAGAGATGGCTGCATCCGCGATGAGGAGGAGGCGATAGTGTTTTTCCAAGGACGCAACCTGCTTCCCGTGTATCAGAATTGTGAAAACAGACACGCTATGAGGCTTTCTGTGAGAGAGAACATGTGGCGCTGCCACGTGAAAGTCTGCAGACTTAAGGTGAGCCTGATATCGGCCCACTGGTTCCCAGAGTGCCGCTTGGCTTTCGTCACCCTGGTGAGATTTATTTACGCCTGGGCCCAGGAGATGACATTGATCCAGTTCTGTCAGGACGAGCTGGATGTGTCTAAGAAGACGGCTGTCTTATACAACCGGTGGCTGAGAGAGGCGTGCACGTTGGACCGCCTGGCGCAGGCGCAGCGCCGTATTGGCGGTCCAGGGCAGATCGTCGAGGTGGACAAGTCCATGTTCGTCCGGAAGAAATACAACGTTGGTCGTATGCTCCCACAGCAGTGGGTTTTTGGGGGTATATGTCGTGAAACGGGCCAGTGCTTTCTCGTTAAGGTGCCTCGGAGAGATGCTACCACATTGATGGCGGCGATTGTGGAGAACATCGAGGCAGGCACCACAATTTACAGTGACTGTTGGAGGGGATACAGCACTGAGGAACTTGAACGTGCTGGGTATCACCATGCCCAAGTAAACCAGCGATACAATTTTATCGACCCTTCGACAGGCGTGCATACGCAGAATTTCGAATGTATGTGGGCGCGTGCAAGTGGCGCAACAATCGTCAGAAAGGTACAGCACGCCACATGTTACAGTCTTACCTCCAAGAATTTATTTGGAGGAAAACTTTGGGTGCGGAGAACCCTTTAGAAAGAAAGGAAAAAACGAGAAAAACTACTGCGCTATGTTCTGTAATTCTTCTCACATATTAATCACTTTAATACTTTTATACCACTAGAGGTCACTGTTTGGCATTCAGTCAGAAGAATATGCAATATAAAAGAAAATATATTTTTTAATTCTAACTAATAAAAACTGAATAAATTATTCCACTTTTACACCAGAATGCCAGGTAGGACCCGGGAAATTGAACCCGGGAAATTACCAGGGCATGCCCTGCCTCAGACCCCATTTACACTGCACTTCAATCCAGGTTATTCCTGGGTATTGCCCTTTTACACTGAGAACGGATCAGCCCTGCCTTTCCTTGCTGCTGTCATTAAAAAATCGATTTTTGGCCTGTTGATGAGGTCACAACAAATGGAACATGACACTCCTCAAGTTTTTTTGCTTTATTAAGCTGAAAATATGCATAAAATCATCATACATTGGAATCTTTATAGATGTAATGTATTCTCATAAAGAAAGATGAAGATGCGTATGAATACAAACTTGTAACACACTGGGACACACTGTGTGACAGTCAGCGTGTGTTCCTGCAGATGAGGCTGTAAACTCACTGGGGAGAGTGCTTCCAGCACAGACTGTTGCTGTAGTGTAGGGCACAGTCTGCACACAGCGTGGTAACGCTGCTTCTGCTGCTGCTGCGCTGCTCCATGTGCGGGCAGTGGTGCGAGTAGAAAAAACGACTTAGTGGTACTGTGCTGCGCGCCTCCGGCGCGCAGCGAAAAATGGGCGTGGTCAGGGGAGTGGCCATGGGCGTGGTCATATGACACAAGGGGGGGTGGTTACATGCCACCGCCCCCCCCCCCACAGAGTCTGTACGCCCGCTGACATACTATATAACACCACAATGCCCATGACATACTATATAACACTCCGCGATGCCCATGACATACTATATAACACTCTGCTATGTCCATGACATACTGTATAACACACCATAATGTCCATTACATACTATATAACACCGCAATGCCCATGACATACTATATAACACCGCAATGCCCATGACATACTATATAACACTGCAATGCCCATGTCATACTATATAACACCGCAATACCCATGACATACTATATAACACCGCAATGCCCATGACATACTATATAACACTGCAATGCCCATGTCATACTATATAACACCGCAATACCCATGACATACTATATAACACTGTAATGCCCATTACATACTATATAACACACTATAATGCCCGTTACATACTATATAACACACTATAATGCCCATTACATACTATATAACACTGTAATGCCCATTACATACTATATAACACCGTAATGCCCATTACATACTATATAACACTCCGCGATGTCCATGTCATACTATATAACACACTGTAATGCCCATCACATACTATATAACACACCGTAATGCCCATTACATACTATATAACACAGCATAATACCCATTACATACTATATAACACACCATAATGCACATTACATACTATATAACACACTGTAATACCCATGTCATACTATATAACACTACGCAATGCCCATGTCATACTATATAACACAGTGTAATGCCCATCACATGCTATATAACACTACGCAATGCCCATGTCATACTATATAACACTACGCAATGCCCAACACATACTGTATAACACACCATACACATTTGACACATAAGTGCCACTTACCTACATGCTCAATGCCAGGGGCTTCATGCCGATGCCAAGGTGGACTGAATTTGCTCGTTGCTCAGGGGGATAGATCTGTGCCACTGTGCTCATTGCCCAGGGGGATATATCTGTGCCACTTTTCTCGTTGCCCAGGGGGATAGATCTGTGCCACTTTGCTTGTTGCCCAGGGGGATATATCTGTGCCACTTTGCTCGTTGCCAAGGGGGATATATCTGTGCCACTTTGCTCGTTGCCCAGGGGGATAGATCTGTGCCACTTTGCTCGTTGCCCAGGTGATAGATCTGTGCCACTTTGCTCGTTGCCCAGGGGATAGATCTGTGCCACTTTGCTCGTTGCCCAGGGGGATAGATCTGTGCCACTTTGCTCGTTGCCCAGGGGGATAGATCTGTGCCACTTTGCTCGTTGCCCAGGGGGATAGATCTGTGCCACTTTGCTCGTTGCCCAGGGGGATATATCTGTGCCACTTTGCTCGTTGCCCAGGGGGATAGAACCCCCCCCCCCCCCCCCCCCCCGGCAGGCAGGCACATACACAGCCCCCTGTGCCTGCCCGCCCGCACGCTCTCGTCTCCCCCGCTGTGTACGCGGGGGAGACGTGCTGCTGCTGCTGCTGCTCCTGATAGTTACAGCTCCTGCTGCTGGACCGCGCGCTAACCAATAGCCGCGCGCGGTCCAGCAGCAGGAGCTGTAACGAAATCATGAGAGCAGCAGCAGCACGTCTCCCCCGCGTACACAGCGGGGGAGACGAGAGCAGGGAAGACCCGGCGGGGGGGAGCGGCGCTAGCGCGCATATGTAAGTGGCCACGCCCCCCCGCCACTTACATATGCGCACATGCGCAGTAAATATTTCGGCCTATTTGTTATGGCGGTACGGGGTACCGGCACCATTTGTTTTAATGGTACGCCGTACCACCCCGTACCGCCATAGTTGCACCCCTGTGTGCGGGTCTCCGGCAGATGACACTATCTGCCAGAGCCGCAGAAGCACCAATCAGCTCTTTGCGGCCTTCTCCCTGCCAAATAACCCGGATAATGACCATTTACACCACCCTGAGCCCCGGATAAGCCCCGTGTCCGACCCTGAACATTTGCTGGGTCAGATTCCCGGGGAACAGTACCCGTGTTATTTTTTTTAAGCCCATTTACACCATGCCCTGCCCCTGACTGGAGAGGCAATATCCCGGGTCCAACCTCTGGTGTAAAAGGGGTATTAATCATACAGCAAATAATACAAAATACACAACACAATTTAGACAGCAAATAATATAAAAGGACATAAAAAAGCCATAGGCTATCAATTTGAGGATGGAATTTTTCAGCAAAAAGATCTCACTGTGCAATCAGTATTGATACTCAGATTTTATGTCCTTTTATATTATTTTATGTCCTTTTATATTATTTGCTGTTGTGTATTTTGTATTATTTCCTGTATTATAAATTTATTCAGTTTTTATTAGTTAGAATTACAAAATATATTTTCTTTTATATTGCACATTCTTCTGATTGAATGCCAAACAGTGACCTCTAGTGGTATAAAAGTATTAAAGTGATTAATATGTGAGCAGAATTACAGAACATAGTAGTTTTTCTCGTTTTTTCCTTTTTATTTACATATGTGGTGAAGTACCCACATTTCTACTGCAGCTCTTTCCTGTAATTTTTCCACTTTTCCACTGATCATCTATATTTATTTATTTATTTATTTATTTATTTATTTACAGTTTCTTATATAGCGCAGCAGATTCCGTTGCGCTTTACAATAGTAGACAGTGATAAGACAAACTAGGTAACAACAGACAGACATGGAGGTAGGAGGGCCCTGCTGCAAGCTTACAATCTATATTGATTTGGACACGTTTACATAGTACGCCCACAAGCGCACAGCCACACCCCATCCTTTTCTTCCCTTTCAAAAGAATCCTCTTTGCACTGACCCTCCTTCCTAAAGATGACTAATATTTTAATGATGATGTTTTTATTGTGATTAATTAATGTTTCAGTGTTTTTAATCGATTAATTATTGCTATTATCTTTATTGTTATATATTCATTACTGTTATTATCTTTATCATTCTTTTTCATATATTTAAGTAAAAGTTACAGTTCTTAGTTAACTGTCTCAGATGTATGATATGGCTGGTGTGAATGTGTTCCTAAAACACCCCCACTATCCACGCCACCCCGAAGCGTGGCGAGCGGCGGCTGAACGAGGGGACGCAAATTACTTTACATGTATTCCGTGTCCGCTTGCCACGCTTCGGGCTTGGTGGCTCACTGTGCTCGTCGCACTATATAGAATCAACACCACGCCGACGTGGATATTGGGGGTATAAAAAAGTCGGAGGATGCGTTCCGCCACCGCTCGCCACGCTTCGGGGTGGCATGGATACTGGGGGTGTCACAAAACAATGCCAGAGGTGCTTACAATTGTAAGCACCCATCACATGCAATACTATGCACAGATCACATCTCATTGCATCACATGGCATAGGGCAGTATTCAATGAGAAAATTAGCCGTGTTTTATGGTGAGTTTGTGCTATTTTCACGTTGGAAGGAGCATTTTGCTCTCCAAAAGTGAACCACCCTATTCAATGTGATATTTTCGCCGTCCTTTTAAGTTATTTTCGCCGTGTCTCTCCGTGTAGCAATTCTTCATCTTTTCATGGAGAACTGGAATGTGAACTTTTAAACTAAAAGGTTTTTTTTTAATTTTGGTGTCAAAAAATCAGGATTTTTTTTCTGTGAAGGGGCATGTTATTTTTATTCATGTGCTTATAGCAAATGAATATATATTTAATTTTAAAAATAATTTTTTTAATTTTTTTTTTAATTTTTTTTTACACAGAGCAGCCAGCAGGGGGCCGGAGCTCTCGAGCCGCTCATTAGATATTCATATATTCACTGCACCCGATCATTACATATGCACGATCGGGTGCAGTGAATACTGGGTCCCCCGCTGGCTATAGGGGAGGCAGCTTGTGCTGCCTGGGTCCCGGGGAGCCCTCCTCCCCTCCACATATGTTCTGGGGCAGCCAGGGAGACTTTAATCTCCCTGGCTGCCACCGTCCCCCGGCTCCCAGCCAGCTCCCTGCCGCGGACGCTCATCCGCTGGAGGGGTTAAGACTCGCCGCGAGTGGCGGCGAGTCTTAACCACATTGAATAGTGGGAGCAGGAGTGGCAGCGAGCCCTCCGGAACAGGGCGAGTGCATGGCGAGAGAAAAAAATCTCTCGCCATGCACGGAGAATTTTTCTCATTGAATACTGTCCATAGTAAGCACCCATCACATCTCATGGCATGGGTGCTTATAGTATGAAATATCGCATTGCATCGCATTTGGTGACATGCGGTGAACTTAAATTCAGTATTTCAAAAGTTTACAGACGTCACATACCATACATGTAACATACAGTATATCATGACATATTCTTGTTATTAAACATTGGAGTTGTCCTTTGACATGTATAGTCCACTCTTATATATGCATTTCCCTATTTTTAATCTTCAATCTTCATTCATATGCATATTGGTTGTAATTACAGTAAAAGAAAGGGTACTTGCTTCCTAGCACGGCACCAGCGATTCTGATTGTATTGATCGCGGCCACAAAAATCGTGTCAATCGCATTGCATGCCAACCAAATCGCATGCGATGCGATCGACGCAATTTTTACATTTTAATCAGTGATTTCAATGTAAAAAGCCCCAAAACCCCCCATTTTCATTGCAATCCCCCCCATATGGGTGAAATGGCCCTCCATTGTTAACGCCACCCCACTATTGACGCCAACCCGAAGCGTGGCGAGCGCAGCGAGCCCGCGAGGGGCGGCGGTATGCGTCCTCCGACCTTTTCATACCCCCACTATCCACGTCGGCGTGGAGTTGATTTTATAAAGTGTGGCGAGCGCAGCGAGCCACCAAGACCGAAGCGTGGCGAGCGGACGTGCATAACTTTACAGGTATACGCGTCCCCTGGCGGTGCTCGCTGCGCTCGCCACGCTTCGGGCTCGGTGGCTCGCTGCGTTTGCCACACTTTCTAAAGTCAACTCCACGCTGACGTGGATAGTGGGGGTATGAAAAGGTCGGGTTGGCTTCGGGTTGGCGTCAATAGTGGGGTGGCGTTAACAATGGGGGGGGGGCATTAACCATACTTAATACCCATGAGGGGGCATATACAATGAGAAATTGACCATATTGGCCCTTTTCCCATTGTTCCCTATGTAAAATCGCATTGATCGCATCGATCGCCATTATAATGGCATGCGACCGACGCGATCAACGCAATGTTAACTTTAAAACTCATTTAACATTGTTCTTTATGGGAAAATCGCGTTGATCGCGTCGCGGGCCATTTTAATGGCCTGCGATGGACGCGATCAACGCGATTTTCTCTTTACCGGCAATTAAAGCTGGTAATTCACAGAAAATCGCATCCATCGCGTTGATCGCATGCCTTAAGTACCTTAACTTAAGGCATGCGATCAACCCCGACGGGCGCCATGCTAGGAAACAAGTACCAAAGAAAGAAAAAAAAAAACCACACAAAACAACATCAATATCCACACTAAGTGCTTCTCTTGTTACATATACCAACTACTCATTTCTTCATCTTTTTTTTTTTTGTAAACCCCCCACCCCCTGTTGCCTTTACCAACTTTAGTCATGCTCGTACTCTATCCCTTGTGCATATGTTGCTTTACACTTAGGACTTCTTTGCCTACCGTGCTATCTCATTTTGTATTCCACTTACTATTATACATTCATTCCCTTATTTTCCCATCCCCTGTGCCTTATCTATTCCTTGTGATATTCTGATTGTGTCCATTGTGACCATATTCTTTCTAATCTATTTGTGTTACTATGCATCCTAATACTGTATGCATGTGTCTTTCGTGTTCTACTGTGCAATTCACTAATTGAATCCATTGTCTCAGTTCAGGCCCTTCCTGTGCCATCCATTTCCTTGCAATTATCACTTTCGCCATAGCTAGTAAGTTCTCTACTAACTGATTGTTTATGTTCCCTCCTCCCGGGTGGTTATTGAGGCCTAACAGACATGTCCTTGCGGTATACTTCCTTTCTAACCACCTGATATTAATTAGTACCTGGCTTATCTGATCCCAAAAACCTTTAGCCAATTTACATTGCCATAGCATATGCAAAAATGTCCCTTGGTTTTTCTTACACTTGGGGCATATATCATTCTTATTTGAGTTGATCTTCTTTATCCTTTCTGGGGTGATGTACACTCTATGTAGAATATAGAGCTTGATCTGTTGGAATCTAATGGATTTTGTTGCCCTGGTGGCAGAGGCCAATGCCCTTTACCATTCCTGATTATTCAATTCCCCCAGATCCAACTCCAACTCCCGTCTGGTCTTCTCTACCTGATGGTTTACAATCTCATTCACCAGTATCTTATATATCTTGGACAATTTTACCCTTTTTTTCTCTATCCAGCATTTGCTTTATCGGGGACAATATTCACGATATTACTTCCATAACTTTTATAAAGATTACTTCTCAACTGTAAATAGCGGTAAAAATAACCTCTCGGTAATTTATATTCTTCCTCTAATTGATTATAACTCTTCAATCTTCCACCTTGGTATACTTGTCCAATACTTTTTATTCCTACTTTACCCCATGGAACCCTGATCTTTTCCTCACTTATCTCGTTCTCTTTCTTATTTTTCCCACCCTTTTGATCCACACTGGGGTTTCCGGATCCACTCCTTCATATCCCATTATTTTATTTGCATTGTCCCATATTGTTTTTAATTGTCTTATTAGTGGATTACTTATTTTCTTTATATTTCCTACTATGATGGTTTGTCTAGGTGTCATATTACCACCATTTTGTGAAATTATTTATTATTATATACTCCTGTGCACTTAACATGGACATCGCACAGCACTATACACGGTACGCGATGCGATTTTCCTACGCAGAATAGCCCACTAAGCTTAGTTGGCGCCGTGCTGGGAAACAAGTACCAACATTTTACATACATACAGTAGCTCTACACACAATGGTTGAAAAGCATTTGATGTGAATGAATATGAGAGACCGCAGACGATCAATTCACTAAAATTATTGATATATGTATAAATGAATGTGTGTGTATTAATATATGTATAGAAAAAAAAACAAATATGGAATATATTTTTAACCAAAATTTCAATTATTGTTACTAAAGCTGAACCTGACAATAAAAATGATAGCTTAAGTGGTATAACGTGCCAGTGTTCATATTTTAGGACTGATGGACAAACTGACTGACTAGAGTGCTGACTGACCCACTGACTAGAGCGCTGTAAAAAAGTAACATATTTAATATATATGTAGGATGTGGCAGTATGGATGGTGTAATGGTTAGCATTACTGCCTCACAGCACTGAGGTCAATTAGTTCCATTCCCACCATGGCTCTAACTGTGCGGAGTTTGTATATTCTCCCCGTACTTGCGTAAGTTTCCTCCGGGTACTCCGGTTTCCTTCCACAATCCAAAAATATACTGGTAGGCGAATTGGCTGCCAACAAATTAACCCTAGAATGTCTGTGTGTGCGTGTACATGTGGTAGGGAATATAGATTGTAAGCTCCACTGGGGCAGGGACTGATGTGAATGGTCAAATATTCTCTGTAAAGCGCTGCTGAATATGTATGCGCTATATAAGAAACTGTTAATAAATAAATAAATATGTAGGCTCCGTGTTTTACTAAACATGTATAAGAAAGCGAGTGAAAATACTAAACCTGCATGGTACCTACCATAGCTAAATCCAGCTGTTGTAGGTGCAATTTTATTTTTTTGACACACAGGATATCGCAGCCTGGTAACTAGACCTGGAGAAAACAAAAAGTGGCATCAAAAACAGAACTCTGAATGTTTACTCAAGGCATGTGAGTAACCCCCAGCACACACAGAGAGAACGTAGCTGATATAATGTAGAACTTAATCTAATGCTGGCCGCTTGTAGATAGTGACCTCACCGTGACCCTGCATGCTCCGTACATGCATCTTTGACTATTTAGTCAACATTGAGCTGCAAGTACAGACGATGGGATGGAGGAGTCACTATCGATGCGCATGAGCACATATCGTTAACAATGTTGAGCATACTCACTATAAATATCATTAACAATATTAATATCATGCATATTATTAAAGATGTATCGCTCAGGGTGTATCCAGCATCTATCTAGTGCTTAGATGAATTGAGAGATTGGATACAAGATATTACTGCAGGTAGGGACTTGTAAAATGTACTTGGAAATCACGAGGCCCAGAATCCTAAGGGCTTTGCACCAGTTAGTGTAGAGTGGGAGCTGGCATACCCTTGTATCTACAGTAGATGGGCAGGATAAAGACGGTCCTACAATGTCTGTCTATTATGGGATCTGGTAAGCATACCGGCATTCAAAGAGACGGCAGTCAGAATACCGATGCTGGAATCCCTACACTGGTGGGAAGACCACTGCTTACTACTATGCCTGTGCCGAAATCCTGACCATCGGCATCCTGAACCTAAGTTTGCTGAGGCTGGTTAGGGTTAGGCCACGGGGGTAGAAGGGTTAGATTTAGGCAATATAGGTAAGTTAAGCCCCCATGCACTACTGTGACTTCTCTGAGGGAAGAAGTTGTAGCCGATTCCCCCTTGAGGCGCCCAGGAAGGTCCCCGGTGGTAGAATCACATGCGATCCCATTCACCAATGGATGATTGGTGCTGCACTGACAATCTCCGGCTTGGGTCTGATGTGCACTGATCGCAATCGGAGGTTAAACACATGCGAATTGGACCCTTTTTATCCGATTCCTCGGTCCGATGCCTCGGTATGTTGCTATGGGCAACCAATGAGAATCTACTTTTAATTAGCACCTTCTACAAGATAATACATAGCATCTGAAATAGAACTTCCATCTTAAAGTAAATTTCCCCTTATCGGTTTTTAATGAGCACCAAAAAAAAAAACACTGGATTTACCATCCCTTATACGTGTTATACACAATTACTGTTATATTTACCTGCAGCATTGTGCTTGTGATATTCAATCATATCCGGAATAGAGTTAAAGACGTGTTTCTCTGCCAGGTAATATTGTTTGGGGAACCCGGTTTCCTTTATGTGGTAATGACGTATTGCTGAGGAACCTTCTCTGGAAAAAGAGACGTTATACAGTTTACATTAAAAAATAAATACAATAAATGATTCAGTCTGAAGTGTATCACACAGCACTACAGACAAAAATAACATGAAATACAGTAATAATAAAGAAACAAACACTATACAATTTACAATGGAAATGTGCAGTGTTCTAGAACAATATTAGTGCTAGAGCTCATCCAGTCAGTGCTCAGAGGAGAATGGCACAAGTTCTGCAGCCAGCATGGAGCCCACTGTGCTCAGTCTATACTGATCGCAGAGCCGGGCAATGTGCCATCTACAACAGAACTCCCATCTTAGTCAATTTCCCCCCTAGCGCTTGATTCAGATTTGCCTCAGCTGCATATGCACCAAGGTACTGCCTACAATCAGCAGCAAACATACAGTATAGTGCTATGAATTCAAAGCCGGCCCTAGGCATAGGCAGACTAGGCAATTGCCTAGGGCATTTGGAATGCCTAGGGGCATCAGCAGCTTCTGCTGATTAAAATGATATGCAGCATGCCTATATTCCGTCTGTGAGTGAGGCTGTATCTGCATATGAAATAGTGTGTTCATGGAAATCACTGTATCATAGCATTCTGTATGCAGGTACAGCCACAGTCGCACACAGAATATATTTATGCCACATATCATTTTAATCATCGGAAGCTCCTTGTGTGTGCTGGTTATAACAATGCAAATAAAACGAATTTTCAGCAAAAAATGCACCCAACGTTAGCAGAACTGGCCAGGAGCTGCATGGCCTATTGAGTCAAGATGTATGAGGAAACATCTGTATCCAAGCAGAGGCAGAGGTCACAGTGTTAGCGGCTTTGCGAGTGCTGTCTGCGGGTGGGATGGTTGTGCAATAGTGTTCGGTATATGTGTAAGGGGCATTATGTGTGTCATGTATAAATGCATTAATAATGTGCAACATATGTGTAACATGCATTACTGTATGTGTGTCATGTGTATAAGGGCATTAATAATGTGCAAAATGTGTAAGGGGCATTATGTGTGTCATTATGTGTATGAAAGGCATTATTATCGGTTGGCATAATGTGTAAGGGGCATTATGGTTATAAGGACATTAATAATGTGTGTCATGTGTAAGGGGCATTACTGTGTGGTATTATCAGGGGTGGTGAGAGAAAGGGGTAGGGGGTACAAATTACCCAGGCCAAAGTCTGATGGAAGGGCCCAGTGGGGGCCACGGGCCCCCTCCCCTTAAGTGACAGCAGCAGCTGCAGCTCTTCTCCTCTGTCCAGCACACACTGCTTTGTGCTGGGTTGCAATGTGGCCATGGAGGTGCTTAAAATACAATATTTTCTCAGGATTTTTTTCTAAGGGTATAATGTGAATAATGTGAGGAGTAATGTACTACTGTGTGATGTAACGTGAATAAGGGACACCATTGCATGATATAAAGTGAATAAAGTTGCACTACTGTGTGGCATAATTTGAATTGGGGGTACTATTGTGTGGCCATGCCCCTTCCCAGCAAGAACACACCCCTGTTTGGGCTGCGCACCAAATGTGTGCGCTGTTTCTATTTAAAATATTGCGGGTAGGGGCACCAAAATGATGACTGCTATGATGAGGGTTGATGGTGCTGGGAAAGGGGAGCAGGGTCAGAGGCGGAACTAGTGGTGGTGCTAGGGGGCACCAGCCAAAATCTTGCCTAGGGCATCATTTAGGCTAGGGACGGCTCTGTATGAATTGTATAAGGGAGGAGGGCTCCAGACTAATATCTTGCTTAGGGCCCCATGGGGTCTAGATCCACCTCTGGTCTACATAGAAATTGGAGGTTCATGTCGATAGGTGAGGACACTTTTCCACGTTGACCGTTTGCTTGAGTCGACCCTTTCACCATGTCAACCTTTTTCATGTGTCCACCTTCTGTTGTCAACTTATTGACTGCTTACTTATAAACAGTAGAACTTTTAATCCACACCCCATCTAACATGGGGAAAACATCTCTGTCTGACTTTTCACTAGGCGCTCTTGTTATGAGTGGACACATCTGGCTTTTCATGAACTCGGACGCTATTACAATGGCTGACTTTGTAAACTGTGCGACTTTTGCAGAAAAATCCCAAATTTCACAAAATTGGACCAAACTCTGCTTCCTTTACATCTCAGCCATGGGCTTGTATGCATATAAACAGCAGCTCCAACGTTCTCTTATATATTCTCTCCCTCTGCAGCTTACAGCCATTCCTCCGCAGCTTATCTTACAGCCGTTCCTCCACAGCTAATCTTACAGCCGTTCCTCCACAGCTAATCTTACAGCCGTTCCTCCACAGCTTATTTTACAGCCATTCCTTCGCAGCTCATCTTACAGCCATTCCTCAGCAGCTCATCTTACAGCCATTCCTTCGCAGCTCATCTTACAGCCATTCCTCCACAGCTTTTCTTACAGCCATTCCTCCACAGCTTATCTTACAGCCATTCCTCCACAGCTCATCTTACAGCCGTTACTCCACAGCTCATCTTACAGCCATTCCTCCACAGCTCATCTTACAGCCGTTCCTCCGCAGCTCATCTTACAGCCATTCCTCTGCAGCTCATCTTACAGCTATTCCTCCGCAGCTCATCATACAGCCGTTCCTCCACAGCTTATCTTACAGCCATTCCTCCACAGCTCATCTTACAGCCGTTACTCCACAGCTCATCTTACAGCCATTCCTCCACAGCTCATCTTACAGCCGTTCCTCCGCAGCTCATCTTACAGCCATTCCTCTGCAGCTCATCTTACAGCTATTCCTCAGCAGCTCATCTAACAGCCATTCCTCCGCAGCTCAACTTACAGCCATTCCTCAGCAGCTCATCGTACAGCAATTCCTTAGCAGCTTATCGTTCAGCCATTCCTCAGCAGCTCATTGTACAGCCGTTCCTAAGCAGCTCATCTTACAGCCATTCCTCCGCAGCTCATCTTACAGCCGTTCCTAAGCAGCTCATCTTACAGCCATTCCTCCGCAGCTCATCTTACAGCCATTCCTTAGCAGCTTATCGTATAGCCATTCCTCAGCAGCTCATCGTACAGCCGTTCCTCAGCAGCTCATCTTACAGCCATTCCTCCGCAGCTCATCTTACAACCGTTCCTCCGCAGCTCATCTGACAGCCGTTCCTCAGCAGCTCATCTAACAGCCGTTCCTCAGCAGCTCATCTTACAGCCGTTCCTCAGCAGCTCATCTTACAGCCGTTCCTCAGAAGATCATCTTACAGACATTCCTCAGCAGCTCATCTTACAGCCGTTCCTCCGCAGCTCATCTTACAGACGTTCCTCCGCAGCTCATCTTACAGCCGTTCCTCCTCAGCTCATTTTAGTCGTTCCTCCTCAGCTCATCTTACAGCCGTTCCTCGGCAGCTCATCTTACAGCCGTTCCTCCACAGCTCATCTTACAGCCCTTCCTCAGCAGTTCATCTTACAGCCCTTCCTCAGCAGATCATCTTACACAATTCCTCCGCAGCTCATCTTACAGCAATTCCTCCGCAGCTCATCTTACAGCCATTACTACTCTCATGAAGACACTATAAATGGTTCTACAAACTAAAGATTTTATTGGATTATATGGAATTTCAGATTCCAGTCAGTATGTTTCTAGTATCACTAGTCTACCTCTGTCTCTGTCTACCTCTGAGGAGAAACCCAATTAAGCCTCCAAGTTTCCTACATTTTTCCTCCAGCAAATACCAACCCTGTGGTCCTGCTCCGAGTCCAGAAAACTCATAGGTTCTGACAATGCCTGGAACATTATGGGGCAGATGCAGAGCTGAATGTTCCCCCATTTGCAGCCTGTATCTTGTGGAATTGCACTGCGCATACTTGGTACAGAGGGGCAGTCTCACATAGGTACAGTCAGTGTAGGCTTTTCCTGCCAATGTCTCCCATGCAGACCTTTAAACCTCGTACAGAGCCATTGGAGGTGGGCAAAGATGACTATGGGCTTTATTCTGGTCCATCTCAGGCCCGAGTGCATTCGCACGTGGCAAATGTTTATGCATTTCGCATTTCTGAGCATTTGCATGCGCTTGCTGCGTGCATCCACAGCGACCAAACTGGCCACTGGGTGCACGCAACCATGCTTGTGAAACGAGGGCAGCGGGCTGGCCCACTAACATATAGCTGGCCAACTAACATATAGCTGGCCATTCTTATGCTAACGGAGCCGTGACGGACCGGCGCGGGGTGGGCAGCTGACAGCACTGGATGTCAGCTTCCTGCCCACTTCCCCCCGAGCGTACATGCATATGTAAGGTAGCTCAGAGCAACCTTACATATGTGTGCACCTTCCACATCTTTTGATGGTCCCCGACCATCGAAAGACATGGGAGGGTCCCAGTGGCATGCGAATGGATGTTTATGTAAAACATCCATTGGCAGTCAGTGCGAACGTACGCGCCTTGCGAATGGTGGGCCGGCTTACCACCATTCGCAAGGCGGGATCTGGGTCACTCGCAAATTTGCATCCGAGCTAATGAATCAGAATACCCCCCTATGAGTAGTAGCAAATCACAGGCAGTTGTGTTGGTATCCCAAGCTGAGCACAACGCTGCCGGTGGGCAAGTACATGCATAATTCCTGGGTACAATCCTTCCAAGCGATAGTGCTAAATCTGCATCAGACTCTTTAAGTGGAACTATAAATAATTAGTGAGCTTTTAGACTTGTGCCTATTAAAAGGTTAAAACGATATCCCAGCAGAAGTATGTACTTACCCTGCATATTTTGTATAAAGGGATACAGTATACAAGCCAGCTTGACTGGAATCCCTCACGATGAACCCACCTTCTTTATCCTGTTACAACACAAAACAACAGATTAAGGGGGAATTCATTGTTGTGTTTTGCCCAAATACAATTACCCCACACTGTTTTTGCAATTGCAGCCTTAAAAACAAGTAACTTTTTAGGGATTTTATTTTGCTTGCACGTTTTTATTTTTTTTACTATTATATGATTTATTTTCATGTGTTTTTTTTTTACTATTTGAGTGCCAAGTGAATTTGTCGAAATAAGTGTAAAAATTGCGAAGCGAACATTTTTATTCTAGATTGTAAGCTCCTTAGAGCAGGGCCCTCTTCCCTCCTGTTCTAATAGCACTCTTCTTGCATTTCAACTACAGCTCTCTTACTCACCTACAATCTATACCTGCATCTCTTCTCACTCAGGGCCTTATTCTGGTCTGTGCGGTCGGATCCGAATATGCGGGCAGGGCCGGAGCGTCCTGAGCCCCGCCTTCCGTACGGATCGCTCACTGCGTCCGAATGCGGTAAGCCGCTGACCGCACGGAGCACGAGTGGATTTCTCATGTATACACCTTCTCCATCTCTGGGAACCTCCCCATTCATTCGATGGTCGCAGACCATCGAATGCAGGACCGAGTGGTCAGGCAGCACCGAGTGCTCGAGACCACTCGGGCATTTCTCCGTGCAAAAGCAGGGATCTGGGCGGGCAGCTGACATCCGGCTATGTCATATGTCCGCCCCCTACACGTGCGTCACAGCCGCATTACCATACGTACGCCCAGCGTTTTCATGGGAACGCCCATGAAACGCGGGGCGTACACATATGGTAATGAGCCCAAACAGCCCTTCACGCCCCTCTCCTCCCCCTGTTCGTAGTGTAATCTATTCATGCGGTATTTGGACGTACGTCCCGTTCGCACATGCGCAGATATGCCTCTGCACATGCGCAAACACAAAACATCGGCGGACAGAACCGCACCAACCAGAATAAGGCCCTCACTTCCCTATATTTTAGCTGTATTGTGTACTAAGAACTGTGCTTTAATTGTGTTATGTCTAGTTCTGTGTACCCTGCACTGTTCTTTTGTGTTCTATATGTACAGTACTGGCTGGTGCAATCACCATGTGGCGCCGCTGAATGGCTGCCTGGGTGCTGCACAGCTCAGTAATTATATGTTTCCCATGTCCGCGTCCCTCATTAGAGTACATCTAGTATATATATATATATATATATATATATATATATATATATATATATATCTGTACGTGTCCTATATCTGTACTGTTACTGGCTACCTATCTGGCTGTGCAATCACCATGTGGCGCCGCTGAATGGCTGCCTGGGTG
Source organism: Crinia signifera (assembly GCF_055691185.1). Lineage (NCBI taxonomy): Eukaryota > Metazoa > Chordata > Amphibia > Anura > Myobatrachidae > Crinia > Crinia signifera. Next base: position 80,440,027 of record NC_139217.1, read on the forward strand.
CTGCACAGTTCGGTAAATATGTTCCCCATGTCCGTGTCCCTTATTAGAATGCATCTAGTGCATATCTGTATGTGTGATGTATATGTGTGATGTATATCTGTACTCACATTATTGCATGTTCCTTGTACTAATAACCCTTTGTATTACAGTATGTGCATTGTTCTTTTTAATGTCTGTAAAGCGTCCTGTTGGAGAAAGTGCGCTATATAAATAAAACGTACTTACTTATTCATCATAATGACCTTTTTTTTACACAACGGGTGACATTTGATAGGATGAGATATTTAGACTTTTGTGATTTTTAGTCAACGGCCAAATTTGCACATTTTTCCGAAATCGCCATTGTGAATTGCAGTAAAAATCGCACTTTATGCCGTGGAAATCGTCATCATTTTTTCTCACACTTCAATTTACATCCAGATGTTTTCCCATTATAAAGTATACAACGCGCAAATTTAATAGGTAGCGATTTTTAGAAAACGTTACCAAAAATCTCAAAACAAATAGACCAAGTTCATCATGGCGAGTTTGACAGAACCATGCACAGACTAGTACGATCTGTGCATGGTTGTGTTAAAGTAAAACTTGCATAAAAAGTTTCCCTCGTATTTTGGGCCCTTGAGCCTGGTGCTGGTTTTAGAAATCCTGGGGATCCCTATTTTTTTTTCCCCTGAATTTCTAAAACCAGGACTGGTTCTTTGAGCTCTGGGATGGTTATTCTCAGGAGCGGGGACCCCACACGTTGTTTTTTATAAACCTCACATTACTATGTCTAATAAATCACACATGTGCATTAATTCACACATTTTCATGACTAAAATTTACACATTTTCATGACTAAAATTCGCACTTTATCGCATCACATTGCGTTTTTCATGCCTCAATTTGCATTCCATAAAATTAGCGATTTTAAAACATGCGATATGGTGCGATTTCAGAACCTTACTAAAATCGCATCCCAACTTTAGTTATTTGAATTTATATAACAAATGTGAGCAACTCTGGAATTTTTAGCGGATATTTTAAACATCTCTCAGATGTTGGTGCTCAAAGGGTTAATTGGTTGTTATGCTGTATAAAGGGTGTTTACTCTGTGTTGCGTCATATGTTTTATCAGTCCAGAAACTTGTTTACTGCCTCTTACGCAGGCTATTACTACATTTCACAAAATGGACCAAAATCTCCTCCCATTATACCCCGACCTCTACGTCTCTGTGGCAGACAATTATTATTTACTTGAAACCTAAATAATCCTTTATGATTTACAATAGGACTGCAACATTTGCTAAACTAACAAAAAGTATTAATTTGTTCACCCGAGAACACCTCTCCGGATATCGGTCACTGTAGCATTAATACAAAGAAGATCATCGCACTTTAAGTCATGGGTAAAGGTTAACAATTATAAGAGTTCCTTTCTGGTTTTACATATCGACCTGTGAATGTAGGAAAATAATATTTTTGCATATTGCCTTTTGCAGTATGTGTACATGTACAAATGGCATCTCTGCGTGACCTTTTCCATAAGGCTGGGTACACAAATAAAGGACAAAATTGCCAATTGGCCATCATATCCCCTGAGCGAATAAATAGGTAAGCGATACACACTGACCAATTGGACACTTGATATGTTGGACTATATATCACCACTTCACTGGGTAGTCATTTTAACTTGTGATGTCAGGTACAATGGTGGGTCCTCGTACACACATGCAGGTGCACTGATAAATATTTGTAATATATCGGCATCAGCATTGCTGCAGTAATCAGGAATTATGTTTTTTAGACATATCGGGTGTACAGGGCTACCGAGAGGTGGGCGAAGCGGGTACTAATTACCTGGCCTGGGCTTGCTGGAGAGGCCCGGCGGGGGCCCTGGTCCAATGCCTCCCCCCCCCATACCTTCCCCCTCCGTCCCTCCTGGGCAGCAGCACACACCTGACAACAGGCTCAGCATGAGCTTCTCACTGACAGCATGAGAGCTGTAGGTGTGTGCTGCTGCAGTGTGTGTGTGTGTGTGGGGGGGGGGGGGGGGCAATAACACTCCCTCCTCGACTTTAGAGTGTTTTTTCAATCCCTTAAACATTTTGGGGACGTGGCCTAATCATGGGAGGCAGCCCCCCTCCCACGATTAGGTCACGTCCCCAAAAATTTACCGGCAACCCTGTACATTCCCACAGATCTGCTACCAATATCATTCATCACTCGAATGCGTGATACATTGAATAGCATTCAAGTGTATATTAGTCATGCTGCATACTGCATTATGCTCACAATTATATTGCTTGTGTGCAGTGCAGGGAATCTGTATGAGGGAAGCCTCTGGGACTGCATCAGACATAGGCGGCAAAGGGTGAGTCCAGATCTATTTATGTAATGCCTAGTACACTATGTAAATAGCTATTGTACACTCGGCGACAGGCTTACCTTTATTTATTCACAGGGGACATTCCTGAGTAGTGTCTGCGTCTTTTACCAGTATATCTAGTTTGACTTTATGCAAATATTGTTACAGGCCCAACTTGGTGTACAAGCGGGCATCTCACAGTGCCAGAACTGAGACATCCACTCGGAGTATCTTTAGGGGTAAATTTACTAAGATGGGAGTTCTATTCGTATGCCTCCCAGCTTGCCCCGCAGGCAGACCGTCACTCTGCACATGTGCCAAGGGACTCCCGGGTATCAGACCCGGAAGTCGAGGGTCGGTGCCGCATCGCAAGGCACAGCTCTTATCACAGGAGCGGTGGCTAGATGGCAACAGCTAAAATCTTGCCTAGGGCATCAAATTGGTTAGCGCCGGCTCTGGCCATGTGTACATCCATGCAGCCATTCATGCTGTAAAGCCTAACATGCCATCATACACTAAGTGGCACCTTAAACTGGCACCAACCCTATTGCAGTATCGCTTCCCAGTCCAGCAGCTGGAACGCAGCTGCTTGTAGACAGCCTGTGACACCATTTTTGTGTGCACTGCTGGACACTGACCAGGAACGGCCATTTTTCCTCCAACATTTTGTCCTGATCACAACAGCACCTCTGTGTAATGCATGCACCATGGGAGTTTTTATTGGCATCGGTTGTGACTCAGAATCAGGCACTCGTGCGGACACTGGACACATGCACAGTGCAACTTAGATGTGTGTGCAGTGCAAAAAGAGTCAGTCAACACCATACAACATCAGTGCTGTGTCCAACACAAAGGCAGGCCTAAAGTGAGATTTATGTGGGATTGATAATTATTAGCTCTCGTCATCACTTACTTCACTTTTCAGGAGTTGTTCTGCTTTCCCTCTGTTCATATTCTTGCTATACCACCTGGAACAAACCAGCATAAATGTTGTTAGTGAATGTTGGGAAGAGGATGGGGAAATAGAGTAATGAGCGCTACACACAGGCCGACATTCAGGCATTTTCTGAACGATTTTACTAAATGGCTTAGAGAATGTCTGAACATGTATGTAAATCTATGTGTGTGTAGATCACACAGTGATTTCAATGAGCGGCCCCGCCAGTCTGAATCCGGCGGCAGTTAATAACCTGCAGGTTGGTATTAAACTAGTTAAAAGCGCCTCAAAATGACTGCTTAGTACATATCCGCTCCTACATCCAATCTGTATTCACAGCTCCCTCTCTCCATATCCAGCAAGCTTGAAAAGATCATCTGGCACGCACAGATGTTTGAAAATCACAGATATATGGTGATACACCTACCCTATCCCCACACATGGTGATACGCCTACCCTATCCCACACATGGTGATACACCTACCCTATCCACCACACATGGGGATACGCCTACCCTATCCCAACACATGGTGATACACCTACCCTATCCCACACATGGTGATACACCTACCCTATCCCCACACATGGTGATACACCTACCCTATCCCCACACATGGTGATACACCTACCCTATCCCACACATGGTGATACACCTACCCTATCCCACACATGGTGATACACCTACCCTATCCCACACATGGTGATACACCTACCCTATCCACCACACATGGGGATACGCCTACCCTATCCCAACACATGGTGATACACCTACCCTATCCCACACATGGTGATACACCTACCCTATCCCCACACATGGTGATACACCTACCCTATCCCCACACATGGTGATACACCTACCCTATCCCACACATGGTGATACACCTACCCTATCCCAACACATGGTGATACACCTACCCTAACCCCACACATGGTGATACACTTACCCTATCCCCACACATGGTGATACACCTACCCTATCCCCACACATGGTGATACGCCTACCCTATCCCCACACATGGTGATACACCTACCCTATCCCCACACATGGTGATACACCTACCCTATCCCACACATGGTGATACACCTACCCTATCCCAACACATGGTGATACACCTACCCTATCCCCACACATGGTGATACACTTACCCTATCCCCACACATGGTGATACACTTACCCTATCCCCACACATGGTGATACACTTACCCTATCCCCACACATGGTGATACACCTACCCTATCCCCACACATGGTGATACACCTACCCTATCCCCACACATGGTGATACACCTACCCTATCCCACACATGGTGATACACCTACCCTATCCCAACACATGGTGATACACCTACCCTATCCCCACACATGGTGACACACTTACCCTATCCCCACACATGGTGATACACTTACCCTATCCCCACACATGGTGATACACCTACCCTATCCCCACACATGGTGATACACCTACCCTATCCCAACACATGGTGATACGCCTACCCTATCCCACACATGGTGATACACCTACCCTATCCCCGCACATGGTGATACACCTACCCTATCCCCGCACATGGTGATACGCCTACCCTATACCCACACATGGTGATAAACCTACCCTATCCCCACACATTTTGATACACCTACCCTATCCCCACACATGATGATACATCTACCTTATCCCCACACATGGTGATACGCCTACCCTATCCCACACATGGTGATACACCTACCCTATCCCCACACATGGTGATACACCTACCCTATACCCCACACATGGTGATACACCTACCCTATCCCCCACACATGGTGATACACCTACCCTATCCCCACACATGGTGATACACTTACCCTATCCCCACACATGGTGATACGCCTACCCTATACCCCACACATGGTGATACACCTACCCTATCCCCACACATGGTGATACACTTACCCTATCCCCACACATGGTGATACGCCTACCCTATCCCCACACATTGTGATACACCTACCCTATCCCCACACATGATGATACACCTACCTTATCCCCACACATGGTGATACGCCTACCCTATCCCCACACATGGTGATACACCTACCCTATCCCCACACATGATGATACACCTACCTTATCCCCACACATGGTGATACACCTACCCTATCCCCACACATTGTGATACACCTACCCTATCCCACACATGGTGATATGCCTACCCTATCCCCACACATGGTGATACACCTACCCTATCCCCATACATGGTGATACGCCAACCCTATTACCATATATGGTGATACACCTACCCTATCCCCATACATGGTGATACACCTACCCTATCCCCACACATGGTGATACGCCTCCCTATCCCCACACATGGTGATACACCTACCCTATCCCCATACATGGTGATACACCTACCCTATCCCCACACATGGTGATACGCCTACCCTATCCCCATACATGGTGATACACCTACCCTATCCCCACACATGGTGAAGTCTGCTACACTAAAAGATACCTACAGTATGTGCACAAAACTTCTTTCGCGTGAGTGGTACGCGCCATCTGCTACATATAGGTCTGGTTATTTCTAGTGTCCACTGAAATACATATAAACCTACTACACTATGGCCCTTATTCTGGTCCACTTGCAAAGGCACATTCATTCTCAAATGCTTAAAATAGCATTTTAAACATAAGCCAAATGTATCCCATATCAAGTTTCACCCAGCAACACAGGCTGCCAAGGACCTAAACCCCCAGTGGTGGCATTGCAGCTATATGTACTTTCTATAGTCAAACTAGACAGACCCCTAACAGGCTTTGCAACACCCCTTCCACCACCTCCCCACCTGGTTATGGTAAGTAGGAGTTTTAAATCATATATATTGATAATCATATGCTCTCTCATCTTTTGATTTCATTATTGCAGGTATGTTCCGTTCTGATCCACACAGGTGTCGCACAAAAACGTATTAACTATTTAAGCTAGACTCAGAACAGTCACCTGTGTCTCAAATAAATCTACAACTTAGTTACTCTACCAAGCAAACTATCTGACTTACTCATATTGGTCTAAATTGTCTAATGTCTTCTCGGTAACGTAGTTGCTGGGGATATAGCCTTCTTTCCTGAAACAAGAAGAAACAGACTGACTGTAAAACGAGTAATACATGTAATCATTATTTGCATAATTTCCTATCCGGCAAACACGGCAAATGCACTAATATCGTTATTATTGACCATCATCAAAAAGAAATGATTACAAACATATTTTATTTCTTCAGTTATAGTGTGTATGAGATTAACATTAGTTATAATTACAGTGGGTTTACTATGTATCACGGTATACTATATTATATGGCTATCAGCATTTATTCAGGTAAGCTAAGAGACCAACGTTGTATATTGCATCATATGCCCATGCCATATGAAGTATGTAGGCATGACCACACGCATGCTGAAAGTTCACGCCCTGGAACACATAGGGAACATCCGCAATGCTGCAATGGACAAACAGAAGATGAGAGCTTACCACAGTGGCAAGACATTTTATAGATAAACACTCCAGCTCTGCCGCAGGCCTTCGAATCCTGGGACTGGAAAAAGTCACTCTAGGGATCAGAGGCGGAGACATGACCAAGACCCTCTTCAAGAAAGAAAGTGAATGGACCTATAAACTAGGGTCAATTCACCCGAATGGCCTGAATGAGTATATCAATTACATCTACCTCTCATCCAGTATCTGATGTTTATACGTGATGCTGGAAAGCAGAATGGACCTAGCATAAGAGAAAATGCAACATTGTTCTTCTTTTCTCTTTCAATAAGAATGTAACCGTTTTCAACAGCACTTCAATAAGAGGCTTACTTTGCAACATTGTCTGAGTTGATTTGACTAACACGTTATAACATTCTCTAGAATTAACATTGTAACGGCACAAGCCCTAGACTCCCAATAAATGTCAATAGAATTGTGAATTAACATTGACGTGTTAGCATAAATAATTTATGCAAAAAGGGAGTCAGACATGGAGTGTTTTTTTGATGAAAGCAGTGGTGACCCTGAATATTTGTATAGGGTATCACTAAATTCTTTATAATTTCGCAAACTGGAAACAAAAAAAAAGATCAAAACTAATTTATTTGAGATATGATCAATTAATTCAGTACAAACTGGGAAAATATCTTATTATCTGTATTGTATAACACAAAGAATTGTCTTTCATTGTAGAGAGTCTCAATTCAGGAGACAACGAAAGCACATTTTATTTTAAGGCATATCAAATAAAAGTTAATTTTTACTTGTTACGTATACATTAATTAACAATAAAGAGTGCCCCAAAAATACTTAATCAGTCTCGACTTGCATCTCTCTTGCAAGGCCCCCACACCCCCTCAAGCTAAGAGATGTCCCATATATAAGAGAACAGGTGACTGAGGGGAAGTACATATACAGGTCGAGTATCCCGTATCCGAATTATTCCGAAATACGGACATTCCAGAAAGTGAAAAAAAATTTTTTTTTTGCTAAAAACTCACTGGGGACATTTGTAACAGCATCACTGGGGACATGATATGTAACTGGCACTATATATGTGCAAGACAATGATTGCTTGGCATTCAAATTCAGTGCTGAGATAGTACACACATTTTGTTTCACGTTTTGAAACCTTGTTTTTTGAACAATTAAAATATATTTGTGTGTATTTTATGTGGTAATAAAATATATTTGTGTGTATATTATGTGTTTATACAGCATAAATGCAAGATACTTCAAAATACATCATTGAAATATTAAAATATTCCGAAATACGGAATAATCCGTTATCCAAAATTCTCCTGGTCCCGAGCATTTTGGATACGGGATACTCAACCTGTACCAGTCATATTGTACTTGGCAACTGCCTAATCACAGCATTTTAATACCCGGGGAGGGGACATACTGTAAGACTCCCGTGTCCCTGTCTAACATCAACTATAAATTAAATAGCAGGGTTTGTGCTAAAGATTGTGATGGTTCACCATTTATTATTATGTATTTATTAACAGTTTCTTATATAGCGCAGTATATTCCGTTGCGCTTTTACAATAGGAGACAGTGATACATCAAACTGGGTATTTACAGACAGGTAGGAAGGCCCTGCTAGTAAGATTACAAGCTATAGGGAAATAGGCATTGATACATAAGGATAGATATTCTTTATTACATAAAGTCAACCAGAATGCAAAGGTTCCTGGTGTGCTGTATTTTATGGGGACCCAGCAGTTTGACCATGGGTCAAAAAGAAAAAGAGTGGATATGTGTGGACTGTTCCATGGGGATGTGATTATAGATAGGAACGATATATGAAGGTTAAGTGGCTGGTGCTGGAATATGATAAGCTTGCCTGAAGAGGTGAGTTTTCAGGGAACGCTTGTAGGTTTGGAGACTGGAGGAGAGTCTTATTGTGCTTGGGAAGGCATTCCACAGAGTGGGTGCCATAAACCCTCTACACACTAGCTGATCCCTGCAAACACCGATATCATCCTCGAATGTCACGCTGCAGCAGTAGCCTGGACTAGCACATATCCGTGATATTCCCCTATTTAACATCCCAACTAATCCCAGCTAAAGTTTTATTTAAAATTTGAGTAAAACAGGACACATATGGGGCCCTGTGATCACATAGCCACCGCTGCGCCAGAGTGGAAACCCGCCCCTGCGCGAGCCTGCAAATTAACTGCGATAATATCACAGCCTAGTGAAATCCATTTGCAGCACACTCCCCATCGAATGATTTCCCCATTGTTTGCAGTCTCCGAGTAGCCGAAGACTTACTCAGTGGCTGCGACAGAGACAGTCTGTTCGGGGCCGGAGCTGATGTTAGAGGCCCTCCCTAAAAACTACTGAACCAATTAAACCTGACCCTCACAAGCAGATTACCAAATGCTTGTTAGGCCATTGGGAATTACGGCACGGCTCCTCCATATTATCATACTATAAAATTCTACCTTCCTAATCCGTCACATCGTATATACACGCACGCAAAATATATTACTCAAAATTATCATCCTAAATCAGTGGTTCCCAACCATGGTCCTCAAGTACCCCCAAGAGTGCACGTTTTCCAGGTCACCCGGCAGGTGCACTCATAATTCAGGCACATTTGAAAAGATCACAGGTGGAGCTAATTATCTTACCTGTGATTCTGTGTGGAGACCTGCCAAACATGCACTGTTGGGGGTACTTGAGGACCAGGGTTGGGAACCACTGTCCTAAATAATAAGGATTTGTGGAATGTTAGACACAGATGGAGGCGCTCTCTTTGGATGGGGACCTGACACAGCTACCGCCATGCGCCAGGTTCCGCCGTCCACCAGGAATGGGGCACACGTGACGCGCCACATTCTCGGCTATGGGATGCGCAAGCGTGTGAATCGTTTGCGCGTCCCTTCCCCCACCATCTGCCAACTTGTCCGATATGGGGCCAGATTATCTAGGCTTCAAAAGTGATAAAATGGAGAGTGATACAGCCAGCCAATCAGCTCCTGTCTGACATTTTTCAAACACAGTCTATGACATGGCAGGTAGGGGCTGATTGGCTGGCTGATTATCACTCTCCATTTTATCACTTTTGAAGCTTAGATAATCGGGACCATTGTGAGCTGGCGGAATGGCAGAGAGCGGCTCCATCTGTAAACAGTAAATAGGTCAACATGCAATAGGTGGACAGGGTCAAAATGTCCACATGAAAAAGGGTAGACCTAAAAAGGTTGACATGAGTTTTTCACATTTTTTGGGTGTTAATATCGTCAACTGTCGACATGGACCCCCAAGTAGTGTAACATGAACCCTCGCATGCTTTGGGCTATTATTATTCTCTCCCTATGCCGACATGGATGGTAAAGTAAGAACAAGACGTTTAAAAAATAGCGGGAATTAATTATGTTGACCGTGTCACCTTCTGACCCTGTCCACCTCTATGTAGACACTGAAGATCTATCAATCAGAACCCATAATAACAATGCTGTTTGAAATGATTCCAGTCAATAATTTACTGAACCGGCCGCTGTGAACATGGAAGTAATCTGTAATATGGAGAATGCCTTTTATGATACACTTGTGATCAGGATGCATCTGCGTGTACAGGCTGTGCATTCAGGGCACATACATTCTGTGGGGGGGATTTACTACGGTGGGAATTCTATTTCACATGTGATGTTGCTGTGGGCAACCAACCAGAATCTATGTCTTATTTATTTAGCACCTTCTAGAAGATAATAGATAGTATCTGATTGGTTTCCCATAGCAACATCCCATGTGAAATAACTCCCATCTTAGTAAATTCCACCCTATGTGTTACATGTATATGTGAGAGCCCCATTCAAAAACTGCAGTCACTCCTGCACTCTCCTATAATCCACGGTCTTCTTCCTTCCTTACCCATACTTATTTCTTGCCTTCCACCAGTGCACGTCCTTTCTTTCTAACACCACATATTCTTCTCCAGTAACCAGGTTAAGGTCATGTGACTCCGCCGGGTGGAAGTCAAACATTGCAACCACTATGTCTTCTTGGTCTCCATTTCTGGTCAGCAGCCCTTCCTCTGGGGGCTGAGGAGGTGGAGGCCTTAACTAGAAAAATAAAAGGAATTTCTTGCAATAAAAAAAGGCTGCTTGTTTCTATGACCAATATAAATTGACGTTACTTTATAAATCCTTTTTACAGTATGTGAAGGTTTTACTGAGAATTATATTTCCTTTAGACAAGCTGCCATTTGCCTTATTCTGGGTCACAAATGGTCCAATGGGCTCAATGTAATCTTTAATTCCCTTGGAAGTGGCTTAACCATAGATTGGAATATTGCATATATTTTATCGCTCTCTGGTTTGGATAACACTCTGAGCAGAGAGAGTGCTACAGTTTCTGCTGCTCAACCTCTAGCCATCTTCTTTATTTAGAATGACCCGTCGCATTTCACCTAGTATGTTTATGTGAGATATCAATTTTTTTAAGTAAAGCAGGAAACTTTAACACCTACGATCTGATTCTGAATCAGAGGCAAGTAGGTCGCACAGGCGCTGAATAAGGCATATACTAATCTAGGACACAAGCGCAGATGTAATGGGGAAAAAAAAAGAATTAATATATATATATATATATATATATATATATATATATATTATCTCACAGTATTTCCCAGTAGTGTCATTTGAACATAAAGATGTATTGAACAAAGAAAATGTCAGACCAATTCGGTGGCACTTTTCACCTCAGTGCTGTAGGACCTTTGTGCTGGGGCAGGCTAGTGCCTCTGTAGCTTCTTGGGAGGCAGATAGAGAATGCATTGTCTGCCTGCCTCCCAGCCTACAGCCAGATAGTGCATGGCTTCCAGCATGCTGATTGCTGGATTGCTGGATATTTCCACAAATCTCAGCCATTCACTGTCTGGAATAAAGTGTGCAGGACCTCAGGAGGAGATATGATTTATTAGAATGTATTCTTGTGAATTCAGGGCGGGCGCTGACGTCATGTAAGCACAGCCCGCCCCAAGTAAGCATTGACAGGACTTCCTGTGTAGGGGAACGCCCAGCGTTTTAATGGGGAAGCCCATAAAATGCTGGGTGTCCGCATAAAACGCTGGGCGTCCCCATAAACACTGGGAGTTCCCCTGCTCCAGCCACCTCGAGGGAATGGCGCAAACCACAACCATCTGGGATGGGTATGTAAAGATCTGAATCAGCCCCCAAGTACCATAGTTATGTGTATGCATATGCACAAGAAAGGGGATGCAGTCAAAATCCCGACAGGGTCAAAATACCGACAGGGTCAAAATCCCGACATGGTCAAAATCCCGACATTTCAAATCCCAACAAGGTCAAAATACCAACATAAAGAATGTACAGGTGAAACAGTCAACATGACTTTCGGTCGACACGTCGCGAGGTCGACATGGGTTTTTTCACTGTTTTTTTGACCCGACATGTGCCGACAGGCGGCATTTCATGCCCTACCATCCACTAGGGCGTGATGGGAGAATAAAATAGTGTGCCAAGCGCAGCGAGGCACTGTGCCCGAAGCATTGCGAGCAAAGCGAGCGATGCAAGGGGCTGCGGTTCACTTCCAACTGTGTCCATGTCGACTGTGTCGACATTCGGGTCAAAAAACAGTGAAAAACCCATGTCGACCTCGCGACCTGTCGACCAAAAGTCATGTTGACTGTTTCACCTGTACATTCTATATGTCAGGATTTTGTCCTTGTCGGAATTTTAAATGTCGGGATTTTGTCCTTGTCGGAATTTTAAATGTCTGGATTTTGTCCTTGTCGGAATTTTAAATGTTGGGATTTTGTCCTTGTCTGGATTTTGACCCATTTGGGATTTTGACCCTGTCGGGATTTTGTTCTTGTCGGTATTTTGACCGTCAGGATTTCATACCGAATCCCAAGAAAGTAAAGATTTTGAGGCATATGTAATAAGGTCCGAGATTACGGGATGCCAGACGACCTCATACGTTTTTTTTTTTTTAAGTGGCAGTCATTTACAAGGCCTCCTTTTACCTTGAAAAGGATTGGCGATTCATCAGAAATCATCTGGCATACCGCACCGCCAGCAAACTCGGACTCTTCGACATATGCATTTATTTATGACTCTACCGAAGATGGTAAAAAGAGTTTAGGTACAATGGTGGCACAAGTACTGCATCAGATAGTGCTGAGAGTATAATATCAATAGTGCTGAGAGTATAATACATGCCATAAGAACAACCTCTGTGGGCAGAACAACAACAAACCCTGTCTTACAAGGGAACGTCATGAGCCAATAATAATAATAAGGTCTTACCCGGACAATATCTGGGGTAGGAGGTAGGGGCTTTCTTGTGACTGGATGAAGGAAGAGACAATACAGGCAGAACAGGTTACATAAGAGAAACATTCACCATACAGACAGTTAATGTATAACGACTAAATAAACAATGGCATGAGACTACTTATTTTACTGTACACCTCAGGCTGCCGAAATGTGCGGATGAAGTAGAGTTCTCAAATGTCAAGTTCCACAGCCTGACTGAAGGGTGTGGTGGCAAAAGCTGGCATTGATTCAGGTTGTTGACATGGACATTGCCTGTCAGGAATGTTGACATTTTCAATATTGAAACTGAAATAAATGTCATCATCATCGTCAGCCATGAGTTTTGCCATGCATTCTGCATCTAATGTAAACATCTAAATCTTCTGTAGACTCTGACAATATTAACATTATGACATTGCAAATGTTGAAGGTCGACCTCATAAATGTATACCTGATTGAAAACTGCTGAATGATATAATACTGTGTATTTACAAAATTATTATTAAGAGTGATTTTGAAACATTTCAGTTACATCCCACATATTGGGCCTAACTCGGGACGGATGGCCATTTATAGAATTCACAATCCAGCCGCATTGTGCACGCGTGTACGCATATTGCGAATATATATCCATACGCATAGCAGTTGCTGTTTTAGGGATAGACACATAGCGTTTTCTGGGTGTGTTTTTGAAAACCCAGGCGTGTCCAGGTGTTTTTTGGGTGGGTCTCTGACATCAGCGAAAAGAAAAAAAAACACATTAAAAAATTGGATCATCTTCACAAATCACACTTTTTAATCATAAATATAAAAAGTTGTAAGTAGAATAAAACATATTTACAAACACCATGTGAACGACATATAGCAGCACTTAAATACGCTCTCTGTTAGCCAATAAAAACTATCTGTTCCTATAAGGCCCCTGGGTACTTGTGTAGTTTCATGGCACCAGCGTAGCGTACCTGTCAGAATCAGTGTTCCCGCACCCAGCGTAGTTAGCGTAGTCAGTCAGAAGTAGCGTAGCCCAACAACTGCCTTACTTGGTGCAGTGAAACTACACAAGTAACTACCATACTGTTGCCAGGAACTGCATCTCTGTCCCCGGCGTCCCTGGCAAGCCTAGTAAGCGCCTCTCAGACACCTCCAGCACCAGCATGATCCCCTCTCTTTGGCGGAGAGGTGATCATGCTGGCACCGGCGGAGAAGCGCTCCATCTGTTTGAGACGCAGGAACGTCTCAGACACTCCAACAATGATACACTCCTGCGTCTGAGTAGCTATTGCTGAGATGTATGATATGGCAGGTGTGAATGTGTTCCTGAAACACCCCCACTATCCATGGCATCCCGAAGCGTGGCAAGCGCAGCGAACCCCACGAGGGGATGCGTTATGCGTCCTCCCGCCTTTTCATACCCCCACTATCCACGTCGGCATGGAGTTGATGTTATATAGTGTGGCGAGTGCAGCCAGCCACCGAGCCCGAAGCGTGGCGAGCGCAGTGAGCCCCGTGAGGGGACGCGGATTACGCTCATCACGCTACAGGCTCGGTCCCTCACTGCTATCGCAACACTATATAAAATGAACTCCCCGCCAACGTGGATAGTGGGGGGTATGAAAAGGTCGGGAGGACGTGCAACGTGTCTCCTTGCGGGGCACGCTGCGCTTGCCACGTTTCGGGATGGCGTTGATAGTGGGGGGTTGAAAAGGAGGCATTTGCTAGTATGACACATGGAACACTGGCAAATGCCGCAATAGCTACTCAGATGCAGGACCAGCTCATTGCTGGAGCGTCTGAGACACTCCTGCGTCTCAAACTGATGGGGCACCGGGGACAGAGATGCAGTTTCCGGCAACAGTACAGTAGTTACTTGTGTAGTTTCATGGCGCCAAGCTACGCTGATAACGTAGCTTGCGCTGCCGCCGTAAAAATACACAAGTAAGGCAACCGTTGTGCTACGCTGATAAAGTAGCTTAGGCTGCCGCTGACAGCCATTGGGCTACGCTAATAGCGTAGCTTCAAAAGTAGCGTAAGCTGGTGCCGTGAAACTACACAAGTACCGGCCCCGGTTATACCCGAATAATCCTCACTATTTCAATTGTAGGAAATGCACTAAGCCAAGATATTTATCAATTCACCATGATGGCAAATGGGACCAGCTGGAGCAAGGTCTGTATAAAGATGGGTAGCCTGTTGGGGGAGAAACATAAATCCCAAATTGCCATTATTCAGTAGAGCCAGATATGCTGGTGCTTGCACCTGTGCACAAAGGGCGGTGCCAAGGTACTGTCGTGGAGCTGAAATTGGATCTGGGGCTGGCCCAGACAATAAGTGAAGCATTGAGAGCGTCTTCTGTGTGACTGCAGAAAGGACTGATGCGTTTCATTGTGTGTATATCAAAGGAAGGGGAATACATCCAGTCTGTTTCTTTAGAAGATTACTCGAAGCCCTACACTGGAAACACTCTTCGATGTATCAGGTTTTGGCAATGCATCCCTATTTTGCAATGGGTTTTCATTCTTTCTTTCTGGGAGTTGACTTTTTGATCGCAGGCAACTGCTCTTTCTCTTTCATTAGCAAACCATGCTGAATTGGGCCCATTGAGAGGAAGCAGATGGAGATGAGGATGGCATATAAACTCCTACCGAGGTGTTAAATAACTAGATGTTATTAATATATTTTTAACTATATGCTAATCTGGTGACCAGGAAAAAGACCACAGAGAAAATCCCACTGGCAAGAAAGGCTCAAATAGAAAATACGGACACGGCGGATGCCCACATATAGTCATTTTTACATATTGCTATTCATAATAATATCATTGCCAACATTGGGAAGGTCAACAGTCAAACAGTGCTGTCACCTAAAACCATGTTGGCAGTGTATATATGCCGACTATGGGGGTTATTTTGGTTCACTCTTTCTGACAAATTCCTTCTTAGATGGACAAAACCATGTGCACTGCAGGTGGGGTAGATGTAACTTGTGCAGGGAGAATTAGATTTGGGTGGGGTTTTACTTCAAAGTGAGATCTATAGTGCAGTGTAAAAATAAAGCAGTCCGTATTTTCCCTGCACAGAAACAAAATAACTCACCCAAATCTAATTCTCTCTGAACCTTTTACATCTCCCCCCCCCCCCCTGCAGTGCACATGGTTTTGTCCATCTAAAAAGGAATTTGTCATAAAGAGTGAATCAAAATAACCCCCTATGTCTTTTAAAGCCCCATATACACACTAGAGCAGTGGTTCCCAAACTGTGCGCCGTGGCTCCCTGGGGTGCCTCGGGACACATGCAGGGGTGCCCTGGGTTGGTGGTCCAGGACCAACTCAAATTATTAATGGTTAATTATTTATAAGCAAAACCAGTGCTGGTGGCTGCCAATCATAAAATGTGTACAAATAGAAGCAAACCCTGCCATTTTCCACATAACTGACCCTAAGAATCGCATATAAATCCATTCTAATTAAAATAAATTTGGCCTAGGGGTGCCGCGAAAAAAATTCTTATACTCTGGGGTGCCGTGATTAAAAAAAGATTGGGAACCCCTGCACTAGAGGATATTTTAAAAGATATCATTCAGAAAGGGGCCTCTAAGCGATAACTTTTAAATTATCCTCTAGTATGTATGCTCAATGATATTGAATATACATGCTCCCATGCATTGTTAATGACCCCCCCCCCCCCTCTCAGTTTAACATGCAGGTCAAGTTTGCTATGTAGCCAAAGACCTGCATGCTCAGCGGGTCCCGGTAACGTCACTGAATGATATTGTTTACAGATATCATTCAGTGTGTACACTCTATTCACGGCACACAGCCGATATTGTATACGAGATTGGCTGCGGTGCTGGTCGCGTAGTGTGTATGGGGCTATACTGCCGTAATGTGGGTTTTCTGAAAGATGATACGAGCTTACAAATGGTACATGCGTGAGTTCATTGAATACTACTTACTATTTCCAAAGAGATTGTATTCCTCACAGCCTGGAGCCAGTTTGTCTGTTTGTCTGCAGCACTGATACGCACCGTCTGCCCATAACTGAGAATGGTATTTGGGCAAAATGTAGTTGTTGTTTTTTATTTCTAAAAAGGAATATAAATTGATTTACTAAATACAGATACTTCATTAATAAATATTTCACTCATTGTATGTGCCAATAACCCCTCTGACTCTACTTTTATATATATAATATATCAATTTACAGCCGAGAAATACAGTATATACATAGTAAACCCAAATCTAGTGCAGTGCTATCTCACTGACGATATCCCTTTGGCAATATACATGATATATACAATATACAGTAATCACCTTCTTTTAGGCACTTCACCCACTGGAAGCGACTCTCAGGAGTTGAAGCAAAAATATACAGTGTGCTTGTGTCATACACGACCTGTAAATACAAGGGAGGAAATATAGTGAGACAGTGGCCAAATATCCAGAATCCTTACATAAATGTCACTGTGTAATCTCTATACTACCAATAGTACTTCTTTGTACAATAGTACATAATAGTACATTTTAGCCATATGTTCCAGAGAAAAAAATGTTTTCATATAACTTTGTAAAAGTGCATTTCATGATAGTGGGCCAGATTCTCTAAGCTTCAAAAGTGATAACATGGAGAATGATAAACAGCCAGCCAATCAGCTCCTACCTGTCATATTTCAAAAACAGTCTGTGACATGGCAGGTAGGAGCTGATTGGCTGTCTGTTTATCACTCTCCATTTTATCTCTTTTGAAGCTTAGTGCGAAGTGTGAGAATCATTTGATTATCATTTGTCATCTCCTCGGTAAGAATAAAACAAACTGTAACAGCAAATCATTGAAAGAGCTGCACAGAGTATTTAAAGAGATGATTGTCCTAGGTGTAACAGTGGGAGCATACACACTAAAGAACAGCATAATTAGCAGAGCACTACAGAACCTTTATATGATCTCTGGCTACTGTGAGGGTCTGTGGGAACATGGCAGCTATCAATGATTCTGCACGATTTCATGCGAATCCGACCATACAGGCCCATATATCAGAGAGAAAGGAGTTTTGGGAACCGCACAAGGTTAAGCCCCCCTATTGTGAAATGAGTCAAGGAAGACCCGTTTCACCTTAGGGTGGGATTCGGTCTGAGTGACCTGGAACCAACTTTAGTTAGACGTATGTCCCTATCTGGGTTAGAGGTCTTTGTGTGTTGGTGGTGCTCCCCTGAGTCCAAAACAATGCAAAAATTGGGGGAGAGGGAAAGAGGACTCTTGTTGTGGGGCACTCTTATATTTGTTTTTGTATTAAAATTTAACTTTTAATATTTATTAATTAAGAATAGACATACATCGTCAAAAACAAAACAAACATACAGACAGACATGTAACATGAAATTTGCAGTGAGCTTGTTAATTATAGGCTATGCAAAAAAAGGTTCCTAATTAGAACCAGAAGTTGATATTGATACACCTAGCAAAGCTGATTGCTTGTATCCGCTAGGACTCGTGTGAAGGGAAGTATAAACAATATAGGGGATAATTCCCTGCTCAGACTGCTGCTATGCAATTTCCAAAATAGAGTACAATTTTTCCAACATGCATACCATTTCAATGTACTATGTAGTGCAATTTCCTAACGCTGGATCATAAAGTCAACAGTCATTTGAGTATTTACAGTTTCCAATCTATTATTATCGTTATGTAAACCTTCAATTGTTCTATCACCGATAATTATAGCAATTTTTGCCTGATCAATACTTTCTTGCCAATCCAAATTAAATTGGATACATGTTCAGCAAAGTGCAGAAAACAGAAAAAGATACAGATTACACTGGTGTTTTAAGCTCAATGAGACACACAAATATAGCTTGTGGGAGTAATTCCCCCCGAATGCGCTGTATACCAATACAATAGCTAGTATGTTGTGCCACAGTTTGTGAATGGTAATTTGACCTATTGGTTAGTGTAACCAAATAGCAGATAGATTAGTATATTCTGGGTTCAGATCAGATGACAATTGAGTCCAAAGCAACATTCAATAAATGATGGTGTGACCTGTAGGTTATTATATTATTGGTTAAGGTCAGATTGGCACATAAACATCCTATGCATGATTTATAATAATAGGCAAGTTGTTGCTGAAGGTAATTGTTTGTAAAAGATAGATTGTTGCAAGAATTGTAATCTATCAAGGTGTGTAGTAACTCTGGTGGAAGTGTGACCTTCTAGCGAGTCAGATTCAGACCTACTACTGTCGCTGAGTCTTACAAACGTGCATTGGACTCAGGATGAGAGTCTTTTTCTGTGCTATGGGGTCAGAGGGACAGAGTAGTGACACTTCTGCTGTTGGAGAAAGTGGGGGTAGATTGCCTTGTTGTTACATTGACATAGCAATGCAATGAACCCGCAGCTTAGCCAATGAGAGAGTGTCAGAAAAATATTGAGACTGTAACGTCATGTATGACGGCCAAAAGTATGCAAAGTACCCACATGGAGCGGATGCCCCCTTCTGCTTTTAAGAGAGTCGTGCTCCCGCAGAGGACTTTGATAATGAGAGAGAAGGGCACCCGTTCTCACTGTGGTATGGAAATGAGTATAAGGACACCGCTCTTTCCAATGCTGTTAGATATCCACTATTGTCATGTTGTTCATGGAACAGAGCATGAGCAGTGTGTAAATCAGCGTGGAGTTCGCGGTGGAATACCTGCAAGTTGGAGATCGCCCGGTGTGGAAGAGGAGATGGGGTACTGTTCCTGGAGAGTTCTCCTGGGATGGCAGGTCCCTTGCCGCTGACAGCGTGCTCTGGGTAATAGGTCCCAAATTCCTCTGAATCGCTCCTATAGAATGCAGTAGATACGGCTGAAGTTGCCGGGCAGTCTGAGAGTAACTGCTCCGTCGGCGCCGACGGGCAGTAAATAAGATGACGCGCGTTTCGCCTTCAACGGCTTGATCACATCAAGTGATGTGAGGGAGCTGAAGTCTCCTAAAGTAGCCCTATGTGGAAACTCCCCTAGACGGTAAGCAGCCGTAATTGGCTGTACGTTCGTGCTGGCGTCTGCTGGGAGTAAGCGGAGTTACCGGTTGCTACGGAGGAAAGCCTCCTCTGACGTCTACTATAGAGGAAAGCGTCCTCTGACGTCTGCTGGGAGTAAACGGAGTTACCGGTTGTTATGGAGGGAGCGTCCTTAGTAACCGGCTTGAACCTGGAGGGTAATTCAGCTGGTTATATTATCCCTCTGTTGCATTGAAATATACATCGGCTAGTAACGGGTTCTGATTAGGTAGTAATCCGTATGTGGGTTAACAGTATTGGGTATAAAGGTTATCACATGAAGAGTATTAATGTATATCAAATAAATGGAGGCATAAACCAGACCAGCGTACTCAATGTAAGATATGTATTAAGGCATAAACCAAACTAGCGTACTCAAAGTGAAAAGCGTATTAAGGCATAAACCAGACCAGCGTACTCAAAGTAAAATACGTATTAAGGTTTATTACTAATGCGCCGACTCCGCATTGATGTATCTTCGTTATGAGAATGGGATGCTTGATAGCCCTTAGAGGGTAAGTTTCTCATATTGCTAGGGAGAGAGGAATGGATATGAGAGTGATCGTTTAAGACAGCATGATGGCAGCATATGACCTAGCCTTTATTTCTTGGTTGCTCGGTACCTCATACCATATGTGTTAGTTTATTGTGTATGCTATATAGGTAAATATGCTGTCTGTTATTAAATGGAAAATTAGTTAAACATGGGAAGGGATGGAGGAAAGGGTATTGTGCAATAGCCCGAGTCGGAGTTGCCCTGTCACCCTGGTTGGGAACATTTAATAAATTGATTACTGTCATGCAGTAGTTCCACGACGTGCGTGAATCATATTCTGTTAAGGAGTGACAAGTGGGGGCTGGCTGGCGAAGATAATAGTGCCGATCTAGTTTTTGATCAACGCAAAATTGGTGTAATGAGGGCGGCCGTGGAAAAATTCAGGAGAAATAAATGTCTAATATAGAACTTTTAATTATCAATAAGGTAAGAATTAGGTGTTTGAGATTTAATTGTGGATTTAAAGGGACCTAGTCAGGGATGGAAAGGGTACCCGTCTAGTGAATGTAAATGGTGATTATTAGGGAAATGAAGAATAAACTGTGAAAGATATGCCATTATTAAAGGGATCGATATGATTGGGTGAGTGAGGTGATAAAAATAGTGCCAAATAAAATGAATTTAAAAAGTGTCCTTTGGACGTGTAAGTGGTCGTGTGATCAGATTTCAATGATTATAGGGATAGTGACCGATTTTTGTAGTATGGGTCTTAAGGGATCCAAAGAGGTTTTGTGGGATCCTGTTGTGGGTGATAAAGGGGGTCAATGGTGAAGGTTCAAGATTAATAGGGATAGACTATTGTGTGGTATTGGAATAAGTGTTGGTTAGAAATTCTAAGGTTGAGGAGTCTTGAAGATTTTCTTGGGGGGCAGATATTTTTTAAATGAAAACACTGTAGTTGATGTATTCGTTAAGTCCCCCTGGTGCCAGCGCTCCTAATTTGAATGTCCAAAAACTTTCGCGTTTGAGGAGTTCCTGTGTGAGGTTTCCACCCCTGATCCCAAGGTGTATCCTCTCAAGGCCGAATGCTTTGAAGCCGCTGGTATTGCCATTATGTTTGAAATGAAAGTGTTTAGCCACCGTTGTTAATTGTTTCATCCTCCTGCGATCTTGTTCTGCATTTCTTATTGTCCCCAGATGTTCCAGGATGCGCTGTTTTAGCATCCTTGAGGTCATCCCTACATATCTTGGACCGCAGTCACAGGAAATGCAGTAGATCACTCCTTGGCTCCTACAGTTGATATAATCCTTGATTTTCACTTTGTTGCCGTATCTGTCTTCAACTTCCGTGGTTTTTGGCATGTATTCGCATGCTTTACATGTCCCACATGAGAAGGATCCAGTGTTGGTTGGGATTTTAGGTGTGGTCCGGGTGAAATGACTGTTGACTAAGTGGTCTCTGAGGTTTGGTGATCTTCTCCAGCTCATGGAAACGGTGTCATCAAGAAATTTGGATAGGTCAGGATCTGATTTTAAGATGTGCCAATGTGTTTGGATGATTTTCTTGATGTCTCTCCAATTTTCATTGAAGTTACCAACAAACCTAAGCTGAGTGTCCTCTATCGTTTTGGTTGTTTTGGGTGGTTGAAAGATGAGGGTTTTTATGGTTTTCATGAATCTCTGTGCTTTTTTGGTGGAATTGTGACTGTAGCCTCTCTCTCTAAGTCTTGTGGTGAGTTCCTGGCTCTTTAATTTGAAGATTTTGTCATCTGAGCAATTACGTCTCAGACGTAGAAATTCACCTTTGGGTATATTTTCGATTGTTGGGGGGAAGTGGGAACTGGTCTGGTGAAGTAGACTGTTTGTGGAGGTACTCTTTCTATAGAGCTCGGTTTCTATGTTGTTGTCTCTTCCTCTATAGATTCTGAGGTCCAGGAAGGAAACAGAATCTTTACTGATTTCATGGGTGAGTTTCAAGTTTAGGTTATTGTTGTTGATGCTGTGTATGAAGTCCAAAAGTAATTCTTTACTGCCTTCCCAAATCAGTAGGATATCATCTATATAGCGGTGCCATGAGATGACATGTTTAGTCCATATTTCGTTTTTCTCGTGGAATATGTGTTCCCTTTCCCACCAGCCTAGGAATAAGTTGGCATAGGTGGGGGCACATGCCGCCCCCATCGCTGTGCCCCTCACCTGTAGGTAGAATTTGTCGTCGAAAGTGAAGAAATTATATTTGAGTGTATAATTCAGAAGCTTGATGATGAAATTATGGAAGTCGTT
Source organism: Crinia signifera (assembly GCF_055691185.1). Taxonomy (NCBI): domain Eukaryota; kingdom Metazoa; phylum Chordata; class Amphibia; order Anura; family Myobatrachidae; genus Crinia; species Crinia signifera. The sequence goes on from NC_139217.1 coordinate 80,462,926, forward strand.
TTGTGTTTCCATACTGAGGAAATATCGTACTGCCGCCAGACCCTGTTCATGATCAATGCTCGTATAAAGGGCCTCCACGTCCAGGGTAACCAGTAGTTGGTCTTCTTCAAGCCTGGTGTCGTGTAGTTTTCTGAGAACATCGGACGTGTCTTTGGTGTACGATGGAAGTTGTAAGACAAATTGTCTCAGATGGAGGTCCACAAAGGTGCTGGCTTTCTCCGCTATACCCCCTATGCCCGAGACAATTGGTCTCCCTGGTGGTGTAGTGGGGTTCTTATGGATTTTGGGCAGAAGGTAGAATGTTGCCATCTTCGGATGTTCTGTCCATAAGTATCGGTGTTCCATTTTGGTTATTGTGCCCTCTTGCATTGCTCCATCAATTAGTCTTTTATAGACTGTTTTGAAATTCTCCATTGGATTAAGTAAGATGGATTTGTAGCAATCTTGATTAGAAAGTTGTTTTTGAGCTTCTCGCATATATTTTTCTCTCGGCCAGAGCACAATATTGCCGCCCTTGTCTGATGGTTTAATTTCAATTTCGGACCAGCTTTTGATGTTCTTGAGTGCACTTCTCTCCTCTCTTGTAAGGTTGTCATGTCTCCTATGTGTCTTTTTGATATTCAGCAGTTTGTCCAAGTCTCTAGAGACCAGATTTGAAAAGACTTGGATTTCTGGACAGATATGTTCCGGGGGGAAGAAAGTGGATTTAGGTCTGCATTTGGGTCTTGTAGTGTTTTGTGAGAGAGTGTCTCCTGATTCTTCGGCCAGGTCTTCTAAGGCTTGTAATGCCTCTTGTTCTTGTGAGGAAATAGGGAGACTGGGGTGATCTAGATTAATGTTCGTCTCGGATTTAGTGAAGTGTTTTTTGAGTAAGAGTTTTCTAGCGAACAATTTGAGGTCCTTCTCCCATTGAAATCTATCAAAGTCTTTTGACGGGGAAAATGAGAGGCCTCTTTCCAGGATTTTCTTCTCTGTTTCGCTCAGGGTTCTGTCTGATAGGTTAATAATTTTGAGTTGATCTATTATCTCCCTCGTCTGGTATGCATCTGGTGATTGCTCGGTGATGGTGACTCCCATCTTCTTCTTTGCCTTTCCCTTCTTGTTAGCCCTCCTGGTCCGTCTCTTTGATTGTACCGGGCCCCTGTGTTGCCCCTTGTGTAGTCCAAAAAATGCACACCAGAGGGTTGTTGTCTTCTAGACTGGAGATAGTTATAGGTGTCACTCTGTTCCTCACCTGATGATTCAAATTCCGATGATGTATACTCTTCACGTGGTTCTTGATTCCTTCCTGGTCTTTGCGTGGTTCTCCAACGGAAGATATTGCCCGTTGCAAAGTCCCTTTTATCTCTGGAAAATTTGTTACGCTTTCTCTCTATAATCACTTTTTCATATTCCTCCAGGTCTTTCTTACTTTTTTCAAAATTCTTTTGGAAGTCACTTTCTGTTTCCCATTTGGTTAGTTGTTTGCCAAGGGTGTCAATCTCCTTGCTACATTCCTCCAAGTTTAGATGATTGTGTTGTAAGAGGATGCCGATTAATTCCTGGGAGCACTTAAGTAAGCAGGTTTCCCAATCCTGTTTGAGTTTTTCCGTTGCAAGAGGATATGCCGGAAAGACTCTTGGTCTTAGGCCCCTTGGGCTAATCTTTTGTTTTTGGTAATTTTCCAACGTAGTCAGATCCCAGTTTAGCCTAGTTTGTTTTTGTAATAGCTGTTTCAATTTTCGTAGGTCATCTTCCCATTTGATATTAGGGATTGTGGGGTTACTTTCCTCTGAGAAGATATCGCTTGTATCTTCCTTCCGTTTACTTCTTGTGGATAACTCCTCTCTGAGGTTGAAGCTTGTCATAGTCTGTCCTTCTGGATGGTTTGTTTGATTGTGTAGTCTGATTGGTAGTGTGTGTATAATTCACTAGTATTTTTAATTGGGGTTTTTCCGTTAGAACCTGTGCTGGGTTCCTTGAGACTGAGAGTGCTCAGTATGCAAATGGTTAGAGAGAAAGGAGTTTTGGGAACCGCACAAGGTTAAGCCCCCCTATTGTGAAATGAGTCAAGGAAGACCCGTTTCACCTTAGGGTGGGATTTGGTCTGAGTGACCTGGAACCAACTTTAGTTAGACGTATGTCCCTATCTGGGTTAGAGGTCTTTGTGTGTTGGTGGTGCTCCCCTGAGTCCAAAACAATGCAAAAATTGGGGGAGAGGGAAAGAGGACTCTTGTTGTGGGGCACTCTTATATTTGTTTTTGTATTAAAATTTAACTTTTAATATTTATTAATTAAGAATAGACATACATCGTCAAAAACAAAACAAACATACAGACAGACATGTAACATGAAATTTGCAGTGAGCTTGTTAATTATAGGCTATGCAAAAAAAGGTTCCTAATTAGAACCAGAAGTTGATATTGATACACCTAGCAAAGCTGATTGCTTGTATCCGCTAGGACTCGTGTGAAGGGAAGTATAAACAATATAGGGGATAATTCCCTGCTCAGACTGCTGCTATGCAATTTCCAAATAGAGTACAATTTTTCCAACATGCATACCATTTCAATGTACTATGTAGTGCAATTTCCTAACGCTGGATCATAAAGTCAACAGTCATTTGAGTATTTACAGTTTCCAATCTATTATTATCGTTATGTAAACCTTCAATTGTTCTATCACCGATAATTATAGCAATTTTTGCCTGATCAATACTTTCTTGCCAATCCAAATTAAATTGGATACATGTTCAGCAAAGTGCAGAAAACAGAAAAAGATACAGATTACACTGGTGTTTTAAGCTCAATGAGACACACAAATATAGCTTGTGGGAGTAATTCCCCCCGAATGCGCTGTATACCAATACAATAGCTAGTATGTTGTGCCACAGTTTGTGAATGGTAATTTGACCTATTGGTTAGTGTAACCAAATAGCAGATAGATTAGTATATTCTGGGTTCAGATCAGATGACAATTGAGTCCAAAGCAACATTCAATAAATGATGGTGTGACCTGTAGGTTATTATATTATTGGTTAAGGTCAGATTGGCACATAAACATCCTATGCATGATTTATAATAATAGGCAAGTTGTTGCTGAAGGTAATTGTTTGTAAAAGATAGATTGTTGCAAGAATTGTAATCTATCAAGGTGTGTAGTAACTCTGGTGGAAGTGTGACCTTCTAGCGAGTCAGATTCAGACCTACTACTGTCGCTGAGTCTTACAAACGTGCATTGGACTCAGGATGAGAGTCTTTTTCTGTGCTATGGGGTCAGAGGGACAGAGTAGTGACACTTCTGCTGTTGGAGAAAGTGGGGGTAGATTGCCTTGTTGTTACATTGACATAGCAATGCAATGAACCCGCAGCTTAGCCAATGAGAGAGTGTCAGAAAAATATTGAGACTGTAACGTCATGTATGACGGCCAAAAGTATGCAAAGTACCCACATGGAGCGGATGCCCCCTTCTGCTTTTAAGAGAGTCGTGCTCCCGCAGAGGACTTTGATAATGAGAGAGAAGGGCACCCGTTCTCACTGTGGTATGGAAATGAGTATAAGGACACCGCTCTTTCCAATGCTGTTAGATATCCACTATTGTCATGTTGTTCATGGAACAGAGCATGAGCAGTGTGTAAATCAGCGTGGAGTTCGCGGTGGAATACCTGCAAGTTGGAGATCGCCCGGTGTGGAGGAGGAGATGGGGTACTGTTCCTGGAGAGTTCTCCTGGGATGGCAGGTCCCTTGCCGCTGACAGCGTGCTCTGGGTAATAGGTCCCAAATTCCTCTGAATCGCTCCTATAGAATGCAGTAGATACGGCTGAAGTTGCCGGGCAGTCTGAGAGTAACTGCTCCGTCGGCGCCGACGGGCAGTAAATAAGATGACGCGCGTTTCGCCTTCAACGGCTTGATCACATCAAGTGATGTGAGGGAGCTGAAGTCTCCTAAAGTAGCCCTATGTGGAAACTCCCCTAGACGGTAAGCAGCCGTAATTGGCTGTACGTTCGTGCTGGCGTCTGCTGGGAGTAAGCGGAGTTACCGGTTGCTACGGAGGAAAGCCTCCTCTGACGTCTACTATAGAGGAAAGCGTCCTCTGACGTCTGCTGGGAGTAAACGGAGTTACCGGTTGTTATGGAGGGAGCGTCCTTAGTAACCGGCTTGAACCTGGAGGGTAATTCAGCTGGTTATATTATCCCTCTGTTGCATTGAAATATACATCGGCTAGTAACGGGTTCTGATTAGGTAGTAATCCGTATGTGGGTTAACAGTATTGGGTATAAAGGTTATCACATGAAGAGTATTAATGTATATCAAATAAATGGAGGCATAAACCAGACCAGCGTACTCAATGTAAGATATGTATTAAGGCATAAACCAAACTAGCGTACTCAAAGTGAAAAGCGTATTAAGGCATAAACCAGACCAGCGTACTCAAAGTAAAATACGTATTAAGGTTTATTACTAATGCGCCGACTCCGCATTGATGTATCTTCGTTATGAGAATGGGATGCTTGATAGCCCTTAGAGGGTAAGTTTCTCATATTGCTAGGGAGAGAGGAATGGATATGAGAGTGATCGTTTAAGACAGCATGATGGCAGCATATGACCTAGCCTTTATTTCTTGGTTGCTCGGTACCTCATACCATATGTGTTAGTTTATTGTGTATGCTATATAGGTAAATATGCTGTCTGTTATTAAATGGAAAATTAGTTAAACATGGGAAGGGATGGAGGAAAGGGTATTGTGCAATAGCCCGAGTCGGAGTTGCCCTGTCACCCTGGTTGGGAACATTTAATAAATTGATTACTGTCATGCAGTAGTTCCACGACGTGCGTGAATCATATTCTGTTAAGGAGTGACAAGTGGGGGCTGGCTGGCGAAAATAATAGTGCCGATCTAGTTTTTGATCAACGCAAAATTGGTGTAATGAGGGCGGCCGTGGAAAAATTCAGGAGAAATAAATGTCTAATATAGAACTTTTAATTATCAATAAGGTAAGAATTAGGTGTTTGAGATTTAATTGTGGATTTAAAGGGACCTAGTCAGGGATGGAAAGGGTACCCGTCTAGTGAATGTAAATGGTGATTATTAGGGAAATGAAGAATAAACTGTGAAAGATATGCCATTATTAAAGGGATCGATATGATTGGGTGAGTGAGGTGATAAAAATAGTGCCAAATAAAATGAATTTAAAAAGTGTCCTTTGGACGTGTAAGTGGTCGTGTGATCAGATTTCAATGATTATAGGGATAGTGACCGATTTTTGTAGTATGGGTCTTAAGGGATCCAAAGAGGTTTTGTGGGATCCTGTTGTGGGTGATAAAGGGGGTCAATGGTGAAGGTTCAAGATTAATAGGGATAGACTATTGTGTGGTATTGGAATAAGTGTTGGTTAGAAATTCTAAGGTTGAGGAGTCTTGAAGATTTTCTTGGGGGGCAGATATTTTTTAAATGAAAACACTGTAGTTGATGTATTCGTTAAGTCCCCCTGGTGCCAGCGCTCCTAATTTGAATGTCCAAAAACTTTCGCGTTTGAGGAGTTCCTGTGTGAGGTTTCCACCCCTGATCCCAAGGTGTATCCTCTCAAGGCCGAATGCTTTGAAGCCGCTGGTATTGCCATTATGTTTGAAATGAAAGTGTTTAGCCACCGTTGTTAATTGTTTCATCCTCCTGCGATCTTGTTCTGCATTTCTTATTGTCCCCAGATGTTCCAGGATGCGCTGTTTTAGCATCCTTGAGGTCATCCCTACATATCTTGGACCGCAGTCACAGGAAATGCAGTAGATCACTCCTTGGCTCCTACAGTTGATATAATCCTTGATTTTCACTTTGTTGCCGTATCTGTCTTCAACTTCCGTGGTTTTTGGCATGTATTCGCATGCTTTACATGTCCCACATGAGAAGGATCCAGTGTTGGTTGGGATTTTAGGTGTGGTCCGGGTGAAATGACTGTTGACTAAGTGGTCTCTGAGGTTTGGTGATCTTCTCCAGCTCATGGAAACGGTGTCATCAAGAAATTTGGATAGGTCAGGATCTGATTTTAAGATGTGCCAATGTGTTTGGATGATTTTCTTGATGTCTCTCCAATTTTCATTGAAGTTACCAACAAACCTAAGCTGAGTGTCCTCTATCGTTTTGGTTGTTTTGGGTGGTTGAAAGATGAGGGTTTCTCTGTTTATGGTTTTCATGAATCTCTGTGCTTTTTTGGTGGAATTGTGACTGTAGCCTCTCTCTCTAAGTCTTGTGGTGAGTTCCTGGCTCTTTAATTTGAAGATTTTGTCATCTGAGCAATTACGTCTCAGACGTAGAAATTCACCTTTGGGTATATTTTCGATTGTTGGGGGGAAGTGGGAACTGGTCTGGTGAAGTAGACTGTTTGTGGAGGTACTCTTTCTATAGAGCTCGGTTTCTATGTTGTTGTCTCTTCCTCTATAGATTCTGAGGTCCAGGAAGGAAACAGAATCTTTACTGATTTCATGGGTGAGTTTCAAGTTTAGGTTATTGTTGTTGATGCTGTGTATGAAGTCCAAAAGTAATTCTTTACTGCCTTCCCAAATCAGTAGGATATCATCTATATAGCGGTGCCATGAGATGACATGTTTAGTCCATATTTCGTTTTTCTCGTGGAATATGTGTTCCCTTTCCCACCAGCCTAGGAATAAGTTGGCATAGGTGGGGGCACATGCCGCCCCCATCGCTGTGCCCCTCACCTGTAGGTAGAATTTGTCGTCGAAAGTGAAGAAATTATATTTGAGTGTATAATTCAGAAGCTTGATGATGAAATTATGGAAGTCGTTTTGTGTTTCCATACTGAGGAAATATCGTACTGCCGCCAGACCCTGTTCATGATCAATGCTCGTATAAAGGGCCTCCACGTCCAGGGTAACCAGTAGTTGGTCTTCTTCAAGCCTGGTGTCGTGTAGTTTTCTGAGAACATCGGACGTGTCTTTGGTGTACGATGGAAGTTGTAAGACAAATTGTCTCAGATGGAGGTCCACAAAGGTGCTGGCTTTCTCCGCTATACCCCCTATGCCCGAGACAATTGGTCTCCCTGGTGGTATCGTGTGGGGTTCTTATGGATTTTGGGCAGAAGGTAGAATGTTGCCATCTTCGGATGTTCTGTCCATAAGTATCGGTGTTCCATTTTGGTTATTGTGCCCTCTTGCATTGCTCCATCAATTAGTCTTTTATAGACTGTTTTGAAATTCTCCATTGGATTAAGTAAGATGGATTTGTAGCAATCTTGATTAGAAAGTTGTTTTTGAGCTTCTCGCATATATTTTTCTCTCGGCCAGAGCACAATATTGCCGCCCTTGTCTGATGGTTTAATTTCAATTTCGGACCAGCTTTTGATGTTCTTGAGTGCACTTCTCTCCTCTCTTGTAAGGTTGTCATGTCTCCTATGTGTCTTTTTGATATTCAGCAGTTTGTCCAAGTCTCTAGAGACCAGATTTGAAAAAACTTGGATTTCTGGACAGATATGTTCCGGGGGGAAGAAAGTGGATTTAGGTCTGCATTTGGGTCTTGTAGTGTTTTGTGAGAGAGTGTCTCCTGATTCTTCGGCCAGGTCTTCTAAGGCTTGTAATGCCTCTTGTTCTTGTGAGGAAATAGGGAGACTGGGGTGATCTAGATTAATGTTCGTCTCGGATTTAGTGAAGTGTTTTTTGAGTAAGAGTTTTCTAGCGAACAATTTGAGGTCCTTCTCCCATTGAAATCTATCAAAGTCTTTTGACGGGGAAAATGAGAGGCCTCTTTCCAGGATTTTCTTCTCTGTTTCGCTCAGGGTTCTGTCTGATAGGTTAATAATTTTGAGTTGATCTATTATCTCCCTCGTCTGGTATGCATCTGGTGATTGCTCGGTGATGGTGACTCCCATCTTCTTCTTTGCCTTTCCCTTCTTGTTAGCCCTCCTGGTCCGTCTCTTTGATTGTACCGGGCCCCTGTGTTGCCCCTTGTGTAGTCCAAAAAATGCACACCAGAGGGTTGTTGTCTTCTAGACTGGAGATAGTTATAGGTGTCACTCTGTTCCTCACCTGATGATTCAAATTCCGATGATGTATACTCTTCACGTGGTTCTTGATTCCTTCCTGGTCTTTGCGTGGTTCTCCAACGGAAGATATTGCCCGTTGCAAAGTCCCTTTTATCTCTGGAAAATTTGTTACGCTTTCTCTCTATAATCACTTTTTCATATTCCTCCAGGTCTTTCTTACTTTTTTCAAAATTCTTTTGGAAGTCACTTTCTGTTTCCCATTTGGTTAGTTGTTTGCCAAGGGTGTCAATCTCCTTGCTACATTCCTCCAAGTTTAGATGATTGTGTTGTAAGAGGATGCCGATTAATTCCTGGGAGCACTTAAGTAAGCAGGTTTCCCAATCCTGTTTGAGTTTTTCCGTTGCAAGAGGATATGCCGGAAAGACTCTTGGTCTTAGGCCCCTTGGGCTAATCTTTTGTTTTTGGTAATTTTCCAACGTAGTCAGATCCCAGTTTAGCCTAGTTTGTTTTTGTAATAGCTGTTTCAATTTTCGTAGGTCATCTTCCCATTTGATATTAGGGATTGTGGGGTTACTTTCCTCTGAGAAGATATCGCTTGTATCTTCCTTCCGTTTACTTCTTGTGGATAACTCCTCTCTGAGGTTGAAGCTTGTGATAGTCTGTCCTTCTGGATGGTTTGTTTGATTGTGTAGTCTGATTGGTAGTGTGTGTATAATTCACTAGTATTTTTAATTGGGGTTTTTCCGTTAGAACCTGTGCTGGGTTCCTTGAGACTGAGAGTGCTCAGTATGCAAATGGTTAGAGAGAAAGGAGTTTTGGGAACCGCACAAGGTTAAGCCCCCCTATTGTGAAATGAGTCAAGGAAGACCCGTTTCACCTTAGGGTGGGATTTGGTCTGAGTGACCTGGAACCAACTTTAGTTAGACGTATGTCCCTATCTGGGTTAGAGGTCTTTGTGTGTTGGTGGTGCTCCCCTGAGTCCAAAACAATGCAAAAATTGGGGGAGAGGGAAAGAGGACTCTTGTTGTGGGGCACTCTTATATTTGTTTTTGTATTAAAATTTAACTTTTAATATTTATTAATTAAGAATAGACATACATCGTCAAAAACAAAACAAACATACAGACAGACATGTAACATGAAATTTGCAGTGAGCTTGTTAATTATAGGCTATGCAAAAAAAGGTTCCTAATTAGAACCAGAAGTTGATATTGATACACCTAGCAAAGCTGATTGCTTGTATCCGCTAGGACTCGTGTGAAGGGAAGTATAAACAATATAGGGGATAATTCCCTGCTCAGACTGCTGCTATGCAATTTCCAAAATAGAGTACAATTTTTCCAACATGCATACCATTTCAATGTACTATGTAGTGCAATTTCCTAACGCTGGATCATAAAGTCAACAGTCATTTGAGTATTTACAGTTTCCAATCTATTATTATCGTTATGTAAACCTTCAATTGTTCTATCACCGATAATTATAGCAATTTTTGCCTGATCAATACTTTCTTGCCAATCCAAATTAAATTGGATACATGTTCAGCAAAGTGCAGAAAACAGAAAAAGATACAGATTACACTGGTGTTTTAAGCTCAATGAGACACACAAATATAGCTTGTGGGAGTAATTCCCCCCGAATGCGCTGTATACCAATACAATAGCTAGTATGTTGTGCCACAGTTTGTGAATGGTAATTTGACCTATTGGTTAGTGTAACCAAATAGCAGATAGATTAGTATATTCTGGGTTCAGATCAGATGACAATTGAGTCCAAAGCAACATTCAATAAATGATGGTGTGACCTGTAGGTTATTATATTATTGGTTAAGGTCAGATTGGCACATAAACATCCTATGCATGATTTATAATAATAGGCAAGTTGTTGCTGAAGGTAATTGTTTGTAAAAGATAGATTGTTGCAAGAATTGTAATCTATCAAGGTGTGTAGTAACTCTGGTGGAAGTGTGACCTTCTAGCGAGTCAGATTCAGACCTACTACTGTCGCTGAGTCTTACAAACGTGCATTGGACTCAGGATGAGAGTCTTTTTCTGTGCTATGGGGTCAGAGGGACAGAGTAGTGACACTTCTGCTGTTGGAGAAAGTGGGGGTAGATTGCCTTGTTGTTACATTGACATAGCAATGCAATGAACCCGCAGCTTAGCCAATGAGAGAGTGTCAGAAAAATATTGAGACTGTAACGTCATGTATGACGGCCAAAAGTATGCAAAGTACCCACATGGAGCGGATGCCCCCTTCTGCTTTTAAGAGAGTCGTGCTCCCGCAGAGGACTTTGATAATGAGAGAGAAGGGCACCCGTTCTCACTGTGGTATGGAAATGAGTATAAGGACACCGCTCTTTCCAATGCTGTTAGATATCCACTATTGTCATGTTGTTCATGGAACAGAGCATGAGCAGTGTGTAAATCAGCGTGGAGTTCGCGGTGGAATACCTGCAAGTTGGAGATCGCCCGGTGTGGAGGAGGAGATGGGGTACTGTTCCTGGAGAGTTCTCCTGGGATGGCAGGTCCCTTGCCGCTGACAGCGTGCTCTGGGTAATAGGTCCCAAATTCCTCTGAATCGCTCCTATAGAATGCAGTAGATACGGCTGAAGTTGCCGGGCAGTCTGAGAGTAACTGCTCCGTCGGCGCTTTAGGAGACTTCAGCTCCCTCACATCACTTGATGTGATCAAGCCGTTGAAGGCGAAACGCGCGTCATCTTATTTACTGCCCGTCGGCGCCGACGGAGCAGTTACTCTCAGACTGCCCGGCAACTTCAGCCGTATCTACTGCATTCTATAGGAGCGATTCAGAGGAATTTGGGACCTATTACCCAGAGCACGCTGTCAGCGGCAAGGGACCTGCCATCCCAGGAGAACTCTCCAGGAACAGTACCCCATCTCCTCCTCCACACCGGGCGATCTCCAACTTGCAGGTATTCCACCGCGAACTCCACGCTGATTTACACACTGCTCATGCTCTGTTCCATGAACAACATGACAATAGTGGATATCTAACAGCATTGGAAAGAGCGGTGTACTTATACTCATTTCCATACCACAGTGAGAACGGGTGCCCTTCTCTCTCATTATCAAAGTCCTCTGCGGGAGCACGACTCTCTTAAAAGCAGAAGGGGGCATCCGCTCCATGTGGGTACTTTGCATACTTTTGGCCGTCATACATGACGTTACAGTCTCAATATTTTTCTGACACTCTCTCATTGGCTAAGCTGCGGGTTCATTGCATTGCTATGTCAATGTAACAACAAGGCAATCTACCCCCACTTTCTCCAACAGCAGAAGTGTCACTACTCTGTCCCTCTGACCCCATAGCACAGAAAAAGACTCTCATCCTGAGTCCAATGCACGTTTGTAAGACTCAGCGACAGTAGTAGGTCTGAATCTGACTCGCTAGAAGGTCACACTTCCACCAGAGTTACTACACACCTTGATAGATTACAATTCTTGCAACAATCTATCTTTTACAAACAATTACCTTCAGCAACAACTTGCCTATTATTATAAATCATGCATAGGATGTTTATGTGCCAATCTGACCTTAACCAATAATATAATAACCTACAGGTCACACCATCATTTATTGAATGTTGCTTTGGACTCAATTGTCATCTGATCTGAACCCAGAATATACTAATCTATCTGCTATTTGGTTACACTAACCAATAGGTCAAATTACCATTCACAAACTGTGGCACAACATACTAGCTATTGTATTGGTATACAGCGCATTCGGGGGGAATTACTCCCACAAGCTATATTTGTGTGTCTCATTGAGCTTAAAACACCAGTGTAATCTGTATCTTTTTCTGTTTTCTGCACTTTGCTGAACATGTATCCAATTTAATTTGGATTGGCAAGAAAGTATTGATCAGGCAAAAATTGCTATAATTATCGGTGATAGAACAATTGAAGGTTTACATAACGATAATAATAGATTGGAAACTGTAAATACTCAAATGACTGTTGACTTTATGATCCAGCGTTAGGAAATTGCACTACATAGTACATTGAAATGGTATGCATGTTGGAAAAATTGTACTCTATTTTGGAAATTGCATAGCAGCAGTCTGAGCAGGGAATTATCCCCTATATTGTTTATACTTCCCTTCACACGAGTCCTAGCGGATACAAGCAATCAGCTTTGCTAGGTGTATCAATATCAACTTCTGGTTCTAATTAGGAACCTTTTTTTGCATAGCCTATAATTAACAAGCTCACTGCAAATTTCATGTTACATGTCTGTCTGTATGTTTGTTTTGTTTTTGACGATGTATGTCTATTCTTAATTAATAAATATTAAAAGTTAAATTTTAATACAAAAACAAATATAAAAGAGTGCCCCACAACAAGAGTCCTCTTTCCCTCTCCCCCAATTTTAGGCCCATATATCATACAGTGGCAAATCATACGTGTATTCCATCCGATCCGATGTGCGGTCCCATGAGTGTCGGCTCGGAGCCCCTAGATCGCTAGTGCTGCACCATTGATTGCATGGAATCGGATGGAAAATGTTTTTTTATTTTTTGTGCATGCGATATATCGCAGGAAGTTTTATTGGCCTTTCTAGCCCCCCTAGCGCCCTAATGCAGCCCATCACATATATCTTATGGTACAATTGTATACCATAAGATATATCGCATGCTGTTTATCGTGGCTTGACCAATCGCATGAGATATATCTTATGTAAAAATAGCACAAAGGTAAAAAATCGGATGGAAACACTCCCGGGAAGGTCCCGGGGAAGTTCAAGGGAAATCGCATCTGACTTCAGGGTCAGACATATCATTGTAGTGTATGGGGCCCGCAAAGGTTATTTAGCACACAGCAGTATGCAGGAGAAACAAGTCATTTGCTATTGTGTTCTCTTGATCTCTTGTTTCCAACCAGACTTTTCGTTTTACCAATAGCAGATTTTACCTGTGGGTTTGTAGGACTGCAGCCCCCCAGTGAAATCGGGTATGTATCATTGGATAAACACCAACTGGGTCGACATGACTGGAGGTCGACATGCATGAAGGTTGACATGGGGTTAGATCAACAGGGTCATTAGGTTAACATGGGGAAGGTTGATAGTCAAAAGGTCTACATTAGGTTTTTCACTTTTGTTACCCGAATGTCAACACAGTTAACATGGACACTGAAACGTATCATCGCTATGCTCAGCACACTATTTTATTCTTCCACCACGCCCTAGTGGATGGTAGAGCATGCAATACCACCTGTCGGCATATGTTGGCTCAAAAAAAACCACATATCGACCATTTGACTGTTGACCTAATGCTTGTGTCGACCTAACCCCATATCCCCCATATCAACCTTCAGTCATGTCGACCTTTATGCATAGATTTCATGTTTCCCATGAAATCTACCATTCAGCTCCATGTACGTAAAGCCAGATGCAGTCTGTGAGATTGCACTGGATTCACTGTCACTGGCAGTGACTTCCTATGGGAAGTCCTACCTGTCAGTCCCAGACACAATGGCAGTCCCATTTAGAGGTGTTCCCTCCTCTATGGTGTCTCTGATCTGCGGGTGCCCTGTGCCTGATGTCAGCTGCATTTGCATGAGAACGCCCAGCATTCCCATTTGTAAACCCCACCACGCCCCCAGCCAGCACACTTGTGTGCGTGTGCCTGGCGAACACCCTGTTAGCCGTGGCCGCACGCACCGTGACCCGGCGTATACACATGCACAGCAATGACCCTGCGCATACGCCCACCATCGGTCCCAATACAAACGTCTATTCGTGTATAAAGCAGATAGAGACTAGCCGTGTACTGGCATAGTGATGAAACAGATGAACATACCTGAAATGGATATTTATTGGGACAAGGAACTGGATCTGTTCCATTCTTTACAACTTCAACACACTTGACTTTAGTAATATCCACTGATCCTTTCTTGTTTTTTTTCTGAAAAAAATAAATAAATAAAATAAAATTCTTGAAACTGGCAAAAATAGATGGCACTTAGGTTGATCAATGAAAATAAATTAAATGCTAACAATTGTGATTGTGTCAAGTAGTAAACAATAATCTCAGTATATTTGAATTTCAGGATTTCATTTTCTACAGCATTTCAAAACACCCCCTGCCCAGACTGAAGCCCGGGGCTGTCCCCGGTGCCACTGTGTGGTGGGAACCAAGCAGATAGCCATAGTGTGTAAAAAAATCGATTTAATAACTATTGGGTTTAGTATGCAGGGACTTGGAGAAACACAAGTCCCAGCAAGTGGGGCATTAACTTAACCAATTGTCAAATAAAATACAAACACATCGTAGAAAATAAAACTTTATTACACACTACATTCACCCATACATACTTACCTACCAGTAGGCCAGTCCTCTTCCCCGGTAGTAATCTATAGGTATATAGGTATATAATATATATATTATACTCACCATTCAATCCTGTGTAGATCGCGTCTTCTTTGGTCCATGTAGCATCCAGGGGTTAAAAATAGTCCCGATACCATAACGGGAGGATTTACCAGTGATGTCATACACTGGGTCCTTCCTCAGCCAATCAGCAGTGGGCTCTGTGGAGCCCGCTGCTGATTGACTGGGGAAGGACCTAGTGTATGAAGTCACTGGCAAATCCACCAGATCGCGGGAGGAGCCCCAAATGCACACACACTTGCGGCTCCTTCAGTTCGTTGTGGTATCGGGACTGTCGGTTTGGGTTTTTTAACCCCTGGATGCTTCATGGACCAAAGAGGACGCGAACTACACCGGATTAGATGGTGAGTTTAATTTATACAGGTACTGTACACCTGTGGATATCTACTGGAGAAGAGGACTGGCCTACGGTGGAACCTATAGGTAAGTATAGTATGTATAAGTGTATTTAGTGTGTATTAAAGTGTGTGTGTGTTTTATTTGACTATTGGTTTACTGCTGGGACTTTTGGTTCTCCGCGCTGCGGGCACCCAGTCAGGGGTTAATGCTTTGGCTGGGGGAGCTTATATAAAAAGTCTCCCCTGGCTGTGGCATTAGCCTGCTGGCTGTTTGGGCCCAGTGCTGAATACAAAATAGGGGGGGTCCTACTCATTTTTTCCCCTGTACTTTGGGAACCAGGACCGGCCCATAAGCCTGGTGCTGGTTATAGAAAAACAGGGGGGACCGCAGTTTTTTGGCCCCTTGTATTTCTACAACCACACTCCGTTTTTCTGTTTTTCAATTATTTAATCATGTATTCTTTTTTGCAAGTAGAATTTTTATTGGGTTTTAAAGGGAAAAATAATCAAATGAAGACTGTACAGTATGTGTAGAGTAAACAGAGAAGCAAAAAATTGCATTAATATATAAATACACATGGTACAGTATTCTTTATAGAAGTGAGTAAGAATGAAACTAATACAATCTGACACATAAAAGTCTAGACAAAAGTGCAAGTCACTTTCACTGTCAAACAGGGGAGAGAGACAATGCCGGAGAGAGAGAAGAGACAGACAAGCAGGAAAGAAAAAGGAAATAAATGTGGGGGCTGCGGACCCCTAATCACCAGTAATATAATCTGAAAAGAAAAACTTGTTAATAAAAAGGGTCAGCAAAAAATGAATTAAAGTAAAGCTTTATAGTGTTCTGAATCAGTTTGAAGGTTAACCAGGGCAGCCAAGTTGTGGAAAAGGCAAGGTGTTTGGATTCCAGTGAGGAAATTAGGTCTTCCATGGTCATATAATAGTCTATCCGATTACACCAAGCTAGGATAGAAGGAGGAGAGCTAGATTTCCAGTGTACAGGAATCACTGCTTTATTGTTGACTGTCATGTTGACCTGAAATTGTATGCAAAATTAATTGCCACTCGCTTTAAATAGCTCCTCCCAGTTCTGGTCGATTTGGATCAGGTGGGATTTGTCTCTGGGCATGAAGCTAGAGATACTACTGCAAAAGTTCTAGATTTAATTAATTTAGCCTCAGGCTGCAAGGCTCCTACCATCCTACTTTCGACTGATGCGGAGAAGGCATTTGACAGGGTAGATTGGGATTTTATTATGGAAATGCTGGAGCATCTGGGTCTGATGGGTCTTCATTTATTCTTTTTTTTACACTTAGAAGCCTGCACGGATGTGACATCCATTCAGTCTCCAGTCAAATACGGTAAACTTGACATTCGTATTTACTTATGAATTCGTATCCAAATTCACCAGTACGAATGATTGTAAATCTGCAGATCAGATAGAACACTATGGCCACATACGGCCGTATTCTGTAGATGACATAGCAATTCGTAACAGCCAAATACGGCTGACCCAGTTGTATATACATACGACAGATCAGCCGCATTCAGCCGCTCACCCAGTCCCGGCCGTATCTTACATGGAATGGGTACAAATGAGTGCATTTGCAGCTATTTGATCTTAGTTACATGATCTGATTCCATGACATTGCTCATCCAATAGAAGGTATAGAACTCTGTTAGAAGCTAAGGAAAGTACAGGTGTCAAATTGCTGGTTTTTGTATTTTTCATTCATGGTGAAAAAGTGATGCTGGGAGATGTAATACTACAAGATAGTAACTTCTAGAGAAACAGGAAATTGTGTCACAGAGGTCCCGCCTTCCGCAGTAAAATACCACAAATATAAAGTCAGCACCAATGAAGCACTTATAGTTTGTTCAGTGAGGGAAGAGTGGAGCAAAAACTATATGGCCACAACACCCAGCAGCACTGCTCAGAATACAGGAAAAAAAAGTTGAAATTCACTGAGTAAAGCAGTGGTTCCAGAACAAAGTAAAGCAGTGGTTCCAGAGCTGGGTGCTGTGGCACCCTGGTGTGCCATAGGCCAATTGTAGGGGTGCCATGGTAATGTTGCCCAAGACCAAATCAAATTATTTATAGTTAATAATTTTTTGTCAATGTAGAGTCATCAATTAATCTCGGTGTAGTGAGCAGTGAGTGTCAGGGTACAGTGCAGTGGGGAATGAATGTAGGAACACATTGGGGTGTATTCAATGCTTTCTGCGATCTGTGACAGCGAGCAGTGCTGCCTGCTCGCTGTCACAGCTCGCAGGGTCAGTATTCAACTGACCCCCTGCCCCACACCGTTTCCCCCCTCCCTAGTTTTTGGAGCGAGGGGGAAATGGCGTATGCGGCCGCTAAAACAGCGAGGCTCGCTGCTAAATGGAACAGACTCCCTGCATTAGCCGCGAGCCTCGCAGTTTGGGGGAATCCTCGCTGTCAAATGACAGAGAGGATTTCCCCGGGGCATTGAATAGGGTGAGCGGCCGGCGCGGGGCTTAAACAGCAAGGATCGCTTGTTTTTGGCGATCTCCGCCGTTTATTCGCCAGCCAAATTGAATACACCCCATTGTGGTGGGAAGTGAATATTATGGCACAGGTTAATGAGAAGAGAATATCGGGGCACCGTGGGAAATGAAAGTCAGGGCCATTGTAGTGGGAAGTGGATGCCAGTGCACAGAGTAGAGCGGGAAGTGAATGTCAGCACATTGTAGCGAAAAGTGAATGTCTGTGCACATTGTAGCAGAAAGTGAATGTCTGTGCACATTGTAGCGAAAAGTGAATGTCAGTGCACATTGTAGTGGGAAGTGGGGTTTAGTGAGGTTGAAAGCCTTGCTTACTGTACCTTGCACCCAATTTTGGATTACTATGGATAGAAGACACCGGAAGGGGAGAAACTTCTGACTAATTAAGCTAATTGGAAACATCCAATTACTTAATTATTCATCATGAGGGTTGCTGCCCAGGTGTGAGCAAGTCCTGTTGATTTTTCATGAAATTAGTGATTTTAGGGAAAAATAAAAACAGACTTGGTCTGGAGGGGCAAGAAAAAAGACCATTTTTTTGTCCCACATTTGTCCCCTTTAAGAATGAGTGATATGAATGTTATGACATTAGTGATAGCAAGCATATCACTCAGGATTAAATGTGGCCATATGTACAGATGTAGCCATGCTTATTGTTACTGCAATATGGCTGCTCGTTCCCATTTGGCGTGCCAAAGTTGACCCGCGGCGCAGAATCTCTACACCACACCATCACCGCTCAATACTGTGCACCCATCACACTCTGGTAGTCATCAAGTTTATCTCAAAATTGGTCCCCTGCTCACCTTGCGTCCCCGTTTCACCCTGCGTCCTCTCCTACCCTGCACCGGCCCTCTCACCCTGTATCCCCCATCTCACCCTGCTTCCTCACTCCCCCTGCGTTCCCCCTCTCACCCTGCATCCCCTCCCACCCTGTGCCCCCCCCTCAACCTGCATCCTCGCCCACCTTGCTATCCCCTCTCACCCTGAGTTCTCTCCCACTCCTCTGTCCTTCTCCTAAATATGTCCTCCTTTCTAACTGTGCCCCTTTCCCACCATGCTCCCACCTTGCTCCCCCCCGCCCAGTGTCCCAATCTCCAATATGTCACTCTCCCACCCTGTGTACCCTTCTGCCCAGCATCCCACCCTTTCGCTGTCCCTCTCCCAAATATATTCTCCTCTCTACTGCTGTCCGTCTCCCACCCCGCATCCTCTTCCACCCAATACCCCCTCCTCTGTACCTCTCCCCATTTGTCCCTCTCCCACCCAGCATTCCCACCACTTCTTCTGTACCTCTCCACAATATGTCTATAGGGGGAGCCCACCGTGAGTTACTACACTGGGTGACACCAACCATAGTGATGCCTCTGCTCCAATAGCCATAGGTACATTGGTACACAGTCAAAAGGAACAACTAATGGGATGTTTTGGAAGTATAAAAGGAAGTACTGTGAAATATTACTCTCAGACTAAACTCCGTGTAAGAGGAAACTATGCAGAAATGTAGAAGTGGCAAGTACCTATTTTATACAGACATATATTAGTTATGTAACCACAGCCAGTGTAGACTCCAGGCTGCAGCATAGAGGGGGTTAATGTACTGAGCTAAACTCTCTGATGGTTTAGCTGGTACCCTCTGGTGGCACGATGATGCTGTATAGTGCGATAAAGGGGCTACATGAGATATTGTTAGTCTATATGATGCCGCCCTGATGCTGTATGTAGCTGCATGATGACATTTGGGTCTAATTGGTGGCATTATAGGGCTATCGGAATAAAGTAGCAGTAAAATAGTGTGTGGTAAGGTGTGAATAGTATGTGTGTTAGATGTCAGGCATCCACCCCCAAACTGTCCCGATTCAGATGGATTAGTCCCAATTTATGGGAATTGTCGCACTGTCTCAATTATGAAGAATTTGCCCCAATTTGTTTACTGTTGGGTGTCAGCAATATTAATTGTAGATAAAAGGGCAGACAGTGGGGTGTCCCTATACAGAGCTAAAGCAGAGCTCAGATCCGTCCTGTGTGGTTCCACCCACTGAGAGCACAAAATCATGATGTTGTGCACAGGGGATAAGGAAGGCAGCTCCAGTCAGTGCAGTGCTGAAGAGGGCATCTTGACAAAGCTCCTTTTGGCTGCACAGACTGCAGGGTGCACATTCAGCAGGATTCCCATTCAGCAGTGATCCTGGCTGCATGGTGCCTTTCCAGGGGCCTTATTCTACTTCACTCTTTCTGACAAAATCCTTCTTAGATGGACAAAACCATGTGCACTGCAGGGGGGCAGATGTAAAATGTGCAGAGAGAATTAGATTTGGGTGAGTTATTTTGTTTATGTGCAGGGTAAATACTGCCAGCTTTATTTTGCACTGCAATATAGATCTCACTTTGAAGTAAAACCCCACCCAAATCTAATTCTCTCTGCACAAGTTACATCTGCCCCATCTGCAGTGCACATGGTTTTGTCCATCTAAGAAGGAATTTGTCAGAAAGAGTGAACCAAAATAACCCCCTGGTACTCTGCAAGCCAGAAGTAAGGACTGTGCGTCAGGTGGTGGGGATGCATGCGTATTGCATCTATTACACACAAAGAGGCAAAGCAGCCTGATGTTTCAACTGCATCTACCTCTGAATCACCTAATTTATGTCACCCACACTGGCTTGTTATTTACCCTGCATAAGCCATTACACATCTTATGTTTTTAATGCATGCATCCAGGAGGGAGTGATGGAGGAGGTCACGTCCCTCTCATCGTCGCTAAAGTCACTGCATTAATGGCCATGCTGGGACTCTTTAATCTATCAGCCGAACCAATAGCCCAAAAAAACACACACACACCAGAAAAGTAGAACTTTATTACACACAAATCCCATATATACTGATACTCACCTACTGTACCTTGACCCTAAGAATCGGTCCACTTGTCCAGTAGTATTCAAGTTTTGGTACCTGTAGAAGGAAATAATACATACCAGCTCCTGTGGCATGGATCCCGTCCTTTTCGTTCCATGTAGCATCCCCGTTATTGGCAAAACAACAAATGCCAAGGACGGACTGGGAGAAGCGCAGCATGTTCTTGTTTACATCTTGCGCTCCTCCCCTCGAAGTGCGCAATGCAGCCAATCAGGAGCTGAGTTCTCCTGACTAATCTGGACAGGCTAAAGCCAAATATGCCGGGAAAATGAGTTCTATTTTCCAGGTGTATTTTCGCAGCAATTACCGGCCATATATAACATACGGCCCCTTAGTAAATTAGAAATCACATTCAACATTTGTTACTTTGCACTACAAATTTCCCATGCACAAAAGATCAATGGTAACTGTGGTTGAATGTTAGTCGGTATGCTCTACTACAAATGATCATACTGTACATTTTTTTCAGTGCAGAAGAGATCATTTTTATATATTTATTAACAGTTTCTTATATAGCGCATACATATTCCGCAGCGCTGTACAGAGAATATTTGAACATTCACATCAGTCCCTGCCCCAATCTATACAATCTATATTCCCTACCACATGTACACGCACACACAGACATTCTAGGGTTAATTTTGTTGGAAGCCAAGTAACCTACCAGTATATTTTTGGATTGTGGGAGGAAACCGGAGAACCCAGAGGAAACCCACGCAAGCACGGGGAGAATATACAAACTCCGCACAGTTAGGGCCATGGTGGGAATCAAACCCATGACCTCAGTGCTGTGAGGCAGTAATGCTAACCATTACACCATCCGTACTGCCCCATACATAACATATACTTCCCAACTGTCCCAATTACAGCACGTCAGTCCCGCTAATTGGACACTGCCCTGCTGTCCCACCCGGGACAGATGAGGGAACCAGTGATCACCACTGCTATGCTCACACAGCAGCTGGTGGTCACTGAACAGATGCCGTATCTAGCAGTGCAGGGAGTGGAGGCGGAGCTGCCCAGCTGCTCAGAGGGCGCTGGACATGCCCTCAAGTTGACGGCAACAGTGGGTCATGCCACGAGACCCAGTTTCTCTTCGATGCACCGCCAACCCCACTCGATTCCACGCCCCCTTTCGATCCAGAATGTCCTGGGTCTACTCCTGCAAAAGCTGTGAGATATGCATGATATCATGTTTTACCACTAGCAGAATGCAACCACTATAATCTGTTATTTTTCAAGCTAAAATATAGCATAAATGTTTATTATTCACACATCCAGCACAGCTTTCATGCATTGTATGCTAATGGCATGTCCATCCTAGGCCAGGTCACCGTCAGGTTCTGACTTCACCACGACCTATACTTCCAGTCCCGATGGTAGAAAGCTTACGCTGTGAAAACTGATGAATTTGCACAAATCTATTTTACTTCCTGATAAGGAAAACGTGACAGTCTACTGTGCACACAGAACATCCTGTATTGCACTGTTGTTTGGGATGTGGTTAAGCTGTAAACACTATAATGCTGAACACGGCGTGCCCAATATTTAAAGCATTGTAACCATGACCGCTTTAGAACTAAACTTTATTTGATTTGTTCACCGATCCAGACATGATACAAAGGGGCAGAAGTGCTAAGTGTCGCTCTTTGGGGGTATTTAGTCCTGATCGCATGACCGCGAATTGGCACGGCAGTCGATTATCGATAGGATGCTCATGTCTATGGCCCATCTAGCTGGAGCAATAAATATAATTTGTAGGAGTGATGCTCTGGTTAGGAGAGAACCAGTAAGAAGACATCTGCAGCTGTCATGAAGTTCATGGAACATTTTGCATTGTGCAGTGAGAGGTGACATTTTGGAAATGTCCTTCAGATGCATACAACAGGATTTACCTACATATGGGTTGAGGAAAGCCCAACAGGTGTACACAGGTCCTAATTCAGCGATTTACGGCATTTTGGAATTCAAGCAAAACCGCTGCTTGAAATATTTGACTGTGCGGAAGATGTATTGAGCCTTGGAGAGTGGTAAAGTGGAAAGAGATAAGGTGCCAATCAATCAACCCGTCTTTTTTTTTTTATTAAACAGTCTGTGGCAAGACAGTTAGGAGCTGATTGGCTGGTACTTTATCTCTGTTCACTTTATTACTCTCCAAGGTTTAGTACATCAGGTCGTGTGTGAGATATTTGTTTTGTCGAATTGTTCAGTTTCTTGTTACGTGGAAAGGTCTTGAGAGAGGTGAAATGTTTCAGGTAATTTCCTAAGGATATGTTAATTGGAAAGTGCATATTGTAGAATGCCAGGATGTTTCAGTTGGTGTAGAGATAGTCACACTATACAATATATCAAGCAATATTGGTATTTGTGACCAACCTGCACAGTCATGGCATCGTGTGTATGCCTAATCAGTAGTTCACTGCATCACTGAATTATCCAACTGCGCGCACCATCCACGTTGTGCCGGGAGAGGATGGGGGCTGCACTGGGGGCAAGGTGTCACTGAACAAAGCCACGCCCCAGTTCACATGCGTATAGTGCAGCATCGCACTCAGTGCAAGATGTACTAAGCTTGAAAAGTGATAAAATGGAGAGTGATAGTCAATCAGCTCACAATTGTCATTTTTCAACCCAGTCTGTACCCTAGAGCTGATTGGCTGGTGATCACTCTCCATTTTTATCTCTTTTCAAGCTTAGTACATCTGGCCCTCAGTGACATCAACCTCAGTGACACCACTTATGCTGGTGGTTGTTCTACAAGTTGCAACATTCCAAAATGTTAAGCATTACAGGGCTTGCTAGGACAGGGCCGGCGCCACCACTAGGCAGCTTTAGGGTGGCAATTGTGAGCAGGACTCCCCCCTTGTTGGAGGTAAGCCCTGCTGCATCACACCCGCCCCCCCCCCTCCGGGCAGTGCGGCATTACCCTGCTGTCGATACCCTGCGTGGTGGTAACCCAGTGTGCGGTTTAAGTGCATACAAAAATGCGGTAAGAACCCGATAACGGGGTTTTAAGCGCATTTTGTGCTTTAGAGCATCCCGTCCTATAAATATAATGAAAGGTGTATCCATGCTGTGATTTCCTTGCTGTAGAGTATAGAGCAGTCTGTGATAGTGGCTGTTTGTCCCTCCGATTTTGTGGGGAAGCTAAATGTTTTTACTTTCGGTAAGAAATAACCACTGCTAATATCTGTGCTGATGGTCATCATTATCAACAGGGATATTTGCAGCATCCCAGACACCCACAACAGACAGTCACCCCTAGATACGAGTTTCAGCAGATCTGATTGCACTTAAGTTAACACATCTATTCTGTACATGGGCGCTTATTCTGGTTGACTTGCAAACCTGCGAATTTCACAGGCTTGCGAGTCCACCAGTTGCCGCCTGCCACATGCGCAGCCGTCGCCCCCCCCCCCCCCCCCCCCCCTCGCTCGCATTGATGTGTTCTAATAATCTATTTGCCGTGGCTGATCACACACAGCGGCTGCACATGCACATAATGGACTATGCACATGCGCTGTCGAAAAACATTGCTCCCCTGCGAGTACACGCAGGGGAGCGAATGAAGCAGAATAAGGGCCATGGACTGCATTAGAACCATCCTGCCCTCCCCCTCTCTAGGCGTATGGAGTTCTATATTTAAAATGCATGCCAGTCTGCAACAGTGCATTTGCGTAAAATTTGCTTTCTGAGAATACACAGTGAAATGCCATGCAAAATATGCTGTAAATTAGCCACTGAATACTAATGTTAATTATGTATTATTCCCCTTTCTCTGATATGGAGCAGAGGTGCCTGTGAGTACATTAACTATTATTGCTAATGCTAGAAGAACAGGCGGATACAGAGATCTAACTAGAACTTGATCTATCCAATTGGCAAGTAACTGTCACTCTTTTCTCTATTGTTCTGCAGTATAACATGTACAGTCTTTGTTAACACAGAGTGGTAGCTGTATACTTGTAAGTTGTGATCTCGGAACCAGTATTCCCTCTAACTACTCTACCTACTGTAGAATACAATGTGATATTGAGTTGTTATATTTTGAATTGCGAACAGATTTATTTCCTGAGAAACTAGATGCTTATAAGTATTATAATGAAGAGGTGGGGTATCACATAACATAGTATTCTGTAATGAAATGTGGTGGCCCTATTCTACTCTTTGTGTTAAGGGCAACACCTTCAATTCTAATACCACTTTTTGTCTTAACCCTTGGAGTGACATCTGTGAGAGATGTGCAAAATATCCGCTACAAATGACAGCCTTGCTCACATTTGTTATATAAAATCAAATAAATAATTTTGTGTAAAAAAAATACATTATATTTCCTATATAAGGTCAACTTTACAGGTCATTATGATAAATAAAAAATGTTTGCTTGCCAATTTTCAAACCTATTTTGACAAATTCATTTGGCGCTCAAAGGGTTAAACCATCCTTGTTCATGTTGTTGATAGCTGGTTTCAACTCCAAATCACGGTATTTACTAAATGTCATTTTGACAATAAACTGAATCTTCTACAGAAATCTCTAAATTTCCAAAAATCACAGCAAAGCTTCAAATAAATAACCACACTGCTTTCATGGTACTGCATGTATCTCCCGTATACACATTGCTGTTCGTTGCGTTGGCCCCCCTCTCTCGCATGGATGTGTTCTAATAATCTATTCGCCGTGGCTGATCGCACACAGCGGCTGCACATGCACATAACGGACTATGCGGATGCGCCGTCGAAAAACATTGCTCCCCTGCGAGTACACGTAGGGGAGCGAATGAAGCAGAATAAGGGCATATTTCCACTTAAATTTCTATATTACTGTCCTATCCCACTTTCCACAACGACTTGCTCAAAAGATTCATTCAGATGTAAATAATTCATATATTTCTTATATCTTATTTTTCAAAAATTCTCTCACAGCTTATAATGTTTCCCACACACAGGCCCTTATTCTGGTTCAGTTACAAAGGCAAATTCCTTCTCAAATGGACAAAACCATGTGCACTGCAGGTGGGGCAGATGTTACTTGTGCAGAGAGAATTAGATTTGGGTGGGGTTTTACTTCAAAGATCTATATTGCAGTGTAGAAATAAAGCAGTCAGTATTTTCCCTGCACAGAAACAAAATAACTCACCCAAATCTAATTCTCTCTGCATATGTTACATTTCCCCCCCCCCCCCTGCAGTGCACATGGTTTTGTCCATTTGAGAAGGAATTTGCCTTTGCGAGTGAACCAGAATAAGGACCACAGTGCGATTCTCATATATGTTTTGAACTTTTTAGTTCAAATCGCCTCGCTTGTAGTCCAAGTCACACTGTGTGCGCAGTCCTGTGTAGTTCCCATTGCAAGCCAAAAAAAGTATGCGCAGGAGATCGAGTAGAGATCTAGTTCAAATCACACACTATTGTAGTGTATTGCATGCAATATGAACTAGATGTGATCTAGTACAAAAGGTACCTGCACAAATAGCACCGTGCGTCAGAATGCTTGTGACTGTGATGCTTAATAACTCAGGTCATACTACCAGTGCGACCATGTAGTGCAAGTGGGGGGGGGGCACAACATTTAAACATACTGTGCACGTGTTCATGTATATAATATGTGTGCTGGATGGAGCGCCTGGGGATCAGCATGCTTTACACACTTCTAAGCCTGTCTACGAGATGCTTGCATGCCCTGCTTCGGCGGAGCCCTCCGCCGCATTGCAGGAGGGTTTTGTACAGAATTTCAAAACTCTGATCATGTGCTGAATCTGGGTGTGGTGCTGGATGGTGACTTGATACTTAAACATCAGGGGCGAAATGTAATAGGGTGCGATTTTTTAGACATGTGCGATTTTTGGTCAAAAACGGCCGAAATCGCACATTTTCCGAAAATCGCACATTTAATAGGTTGAAAATCGCGGTAAAAAAATCGCACTTTTTACCGCGAAATCGCACTTTTAGAAGTGCGATTTTTAGTCACATTTCAATTCGCATCCAGATGTTTTCCCATTATAAAGTATACAACTCGCAAATGTAATAGGGTGCGATTTTTGGTCAATGTTACCAAAAATCGCAAAAAAAATAGACCAGGTTCTGACAGGCGAATTTGACAGAACCATGCACAGATCATTGAGATCTGTGCATGGTTCTGTTAATAAAAATGTGTAAAAGTGTTTTTATAAAAAAAAAAACGGCGTGGGGTCCCCCCTCCTAAGCATAACCAGCCCCGGGCTCATTGAGCCGGACCTGGTTCCAAAAATACGGGGGAACAAAAAGCATAGGGGTCCCCCGTATTTCTGAAACCAGCCCCGGACTCTTGGACCGGTCCTGGTTCCAAAAATACGGGGGACAAAAAATCTGGGGTCCCCCGTATTTTGAAACCAGCACCGGGCTCCAACAGCCCGCGGTGTCATGCCACAGCCGGGGGACACTTTTTATACAAGGTCCCCCGGCCAAAACATGAGCACCGTGGCTGGTCAGCCTTGGACGGGGTACCTGGAGGAGTGGGGACCCCCCCAATAAAGGGGTCCCCCCCCCCCAGGCTTCACCCGTCCAGGGCTGAAGCCCGGGGCTGTCACCGGCGTCCGTGGCCAGTGGACGCCGGCCTGATAGGGTTAAATCCATCATACATATCATTACATTGCTTTTTACCGGCGAACTACAAGTGCCAGCAGACCTCCCCCGCATGCTGGGACTTGGAGAACCACAAGTCCCAGCATGCAGGGCATTAATGGGCCCGCTGGGACTTGTAGTCCACCTGTAAAAAGAATGTTTATAAAAAACACACACACAGAGAAGTACAAGTTTATTACACACACACACCTCAATTTTACACCAGCGTTACTTACCATTCCTGGATCCAGCGCTGGTCTGGCTGCTTTACAGCCGGCTCCCCCCGCACTGACAGGCAGCAGGGAGAATCGTCTTTCTCCGTTGCCTGTCACCGGCTTTCTCCGTAGCTTCTGTAGCTCTGTCCCAGTGCTACAGAGGCTGAGAGTGTGATTGGCTGAGCTACAGTATGCGTCTCCATGGAGACGCATAGCTCAGTCCTGATTGGCTGAGCTATGCGTCTCCATGGAGACGCATACTGTAGCTCAGCCAATCACGCTCTCAGCCTCTGTAGCACTGGGACAGAGCTACAGAAGCTACGGAGAAAGCCGGTGACAGGCAACGGAGAAAGACGATTCTCCCCGCTGCCTGTCAGTGCGGGGGGAGCCGGCTGTAAAGCAGCCAGACCAGCGCTGGATCCAGGAATGGTAAGTAACGCTGGTGTAAAATTGAGGTGTGTGTGTGTGTAATAAACTTGTACTTCTCTGTGTGTGTGTTTTTTATAAACATTCTTTTTACAGGTGGACTACAAGTCCCAGCGGGCCCATTAATGCCCTGCATGCTGGGACTTGTGGTTCTCCAAGTCCCAGCATGCGGGGGAGGTCTGCTGGCACTTGTAGTTCGCCGGTAAAAAGCAATGTAATGATATGTATGATGGATTTAACCCTATCAGGCCGGCGTCCACTGGCCACGGACGCCGGTGACAGCCCCGGGCTTCAGCCCTGGACGGGTGAAGCCTGGGGGGGGGGACCCCTTTATTGGGGGGGTCCCCACTCCTCCAGGTACCCCGTCCAAGGCTGACCAGCCACGGTGCTCATGTTTTGGCCGGGGGACCTTGTATAAAAAGTGTCCCCCGGCTGTGGCATGACACCGCGGGCTGTTGGAGCCCGGTGCTGGTTTCAAAATACGGGGGACCCCAGATTTTTTGTCCCCCGTATTTTTGGAACCAGGACCGGTCCAAGAGTCCGGGGCTGGTTTCAGAAATACGGGGGACCCCTATGCTTTTTGTTCCCCCGTATTTTTGGAACCAGGTCCGGCTCAATGAGCCCGGGGCTGGTTATGCTTAGGAGGGGGGACCCCACGCCGTTTTTTTTTTAACTTTTTTTTTTTTTGCACAAAAGCGCATTTATAAAAATGCGCACATTTTCATGACTGAAAATGCGCACATTTTCATGACTAAAAATCGCGGCAAATCGCGGCAAATCGCATTTTTTTGCCGCTAATTCGCATCTCATTACATATGCGAATTCGCGGCAAAAAACGCGATTTTTAAAGGTGCGATTTGGTGCGATTTTTTTTTAGTCTAAAAAATCGCACCCTATTACATTTCGCCCCAGGTATCAGCCACAATCAAATCCTCATTCCTTCATCTGAGGAACATAGCCAGAATCAAACACTTACAGTTGGGCTCATAAGTTTACATTCCCTAGTAGAATTTGTGATTTTTCCATTTGTCAGAGAATATGAATGATAACTCACAAACTTTTCTTTCACTCATGGTTATTGGTTGGGTGAAGCCATTTATTGTTAAACAACTGTGTTTACTGCTTTTAAATCATAATGAGAACAGAAACTACCCAAATAGCCCTGATGAAAAGTTTACATACCCTGGAGATTTTGGCCTGATAACATGCACACAAGTTGACATAAACGGGTTTGAATGGCTACTAAAGGTAACCATCCTCACCTGTGATCTGTTTGCTTGTAATCAGTGTGTGTGTGTATAAAAGGTCAGTGAGTTTCTGGTCTCCTGAAAGACCCTTGCGACTTTCATCCAGTGCTGCACTGACGTGTCTGGAATCTGAGTCATGAGGAAAGCAAAAGAATTGTCAAAGGATCTGCAGGAAGAGGTAATTGAACTGTATAAAACAGGAAAGGGATATAAAAAGATATCCAAGCAATTGAGAATGCCAATCAGCAGTGTTCAAACTCTAATTAAGAAGTGGAAAATAAGGGATTCTGTGGAAAACAAATCACATTCAGGTAGACCAACAAAAATTTAAGCCACAACTGCCAGGAAAATTGTTTGGGATGCAAAGAAAAATCTACAAATAACTTCAGCTGAAATACAGGACTCTCAGAAAAAAAGTGATGTGGTTGTTTCAAGATGCACAATAAGGAGGCATTTGAAGAAAAATGGGTACTTATGTAGTATCTGGGCTGCCGATTTTTTGATTGTATGCCTTAAGTTAAGGCATACAATCAGATGCGATGCGATGCGATATCGCATCGCATCGCATCCGATATCGCATCCGATATCGGATGCGATGACCCGATTTTTCCATAGGAATCAATGTTAAAATGATTCCTATGGAAAAATGGGTCCTTTTCATACCCCTACTATCCAAGTGGGCATGGAGTTGGATATAAACCTGTGGCGAGCGTAGCGAGCCACCGAGCCCGAAGCGTGGCGAGCGAAGCGAGCCCCGCGAGGGGACGGTATTCGTCCCCTCGCGGGGCTCGCTTCGCTCGCCACGCTTCGGGCTCGGTGGCTCGCTACGCTCGCCACAGGTTTATATCCAACTCCATGCCCACTTGGATAGTAGGGGTATGAAAAGGACCCATTTTTCCCATTGAATTCCATGTTAAAATGGACTCAGTCCATTTTAACATTGATTCCTATGGAAAAATCGGGTCATCGCATCGCATCGCATCGCATCGCATGGTCGCATGCGATGCGATGCGATCTCCCGATCCGACCCGATTTAGAAATCGGCAGCCCAGATACTACATAAGTACCGAAAAATGGGCTGCATGGTCGAGTCACCAGAATAAAGCCATTACTACACTAATGCCAGAAAGAGCACAGAGACAAGCCTAAAACTTCTGGAACAAAGTCATTTGGAGTGATGAGACCAAAATGTAACTTTTTGGCTACAACCATAAACGTTACATTTGGAGAGGAGTCAACAAGGCCTATGATGAAAGGTACACCATTCCTACTGAGGTGGATCACTGTGTGAGCTACAAAGGCACTGGAAACTTGGTCAACATTGATGGCAAGATGAATGCAGCATGTTATCAGAAAATGCTGGAGGAAAACTCATCAGCCAGGAAGCTGCGCATGGGATGTACTTGGACGTTCCAACATGACAATGATCTAAAACACAAGTCCAAGTCTTCCTGTCATTGGCTACAGCAGAAAAAAGTGAAGGTTCTGGAGTGGCCATCTCAGTCTCCTGACTTCAATATCATTGAGCCACTCTGGGGAGATCTCACATGTGCAGTTCCTGCAAGACAGCCCAAGAATTTACAGGATCTGGAGGCTTTTTGCCAAGAAGAATTGGCAGTTTAACCATCTGAGAAAAAAAAGACCCTCATCCACAACTACAGATGGGTCTGTTCCCATCCTTGCAGGGGATGGCGCTGGCGTCGCCAGCCGCCATCCCCCGCCAGCGCCATGGCGATCGTGAGAAGGGGACGCGCGCGCACGAGAGGCGCGCGCGCCCCCTTCCGACGGCGCTTCCAAACGTTTCCCCGGGTCCCCGCCGCCTGCCCGCACCCCCCCTAACCCCCCCCTAACCCCGTCCGTCTCCCTGAGGCGGAGACGGACAGGGTTTCCGCCACGCTAGCGACGGAGACTGAGACGCGCGTGCGCGTGAGACGCACGCGCGTCTCAGTCTCCTCGCTGGCGAGGCTGCTGGTGGGTCGCCAGCGCGTACGTTCTGGCGACCCGCCAGCAAGGATGTGCATAGGCACATACTGTACCAACAAAAGACTTCAAGATGTCATTGGTGTTAAAGGGGGAAATACACGGGATTAAGAACTGGGGTATGTAAACTTTTGTTCAGGGTCATTGGGGTAGTTTCTTTTGTCATTATGATTTAAAAATAATAAACACAGTTGTTTGACAATAAATGGCTTCACCCAACCACTAAACATGAGTGAAAGAAAAGTTTGTGAGTTATCATTCATATTCTCTGACAAATGGCCATAAAATCACAAATTCTCCCAGGGAATGTAAACTTTTGAGCACAATTGTAATTCCCTCAGAAGAACTGCCAAAAGTTAACTGCAGCGCCCTTTACCTTGGTCTCCCAGCAAAAGAATTGCACCGATTACAGCTGGGACGAAGCACAGCTGCCAGGCTGTTAACCTAGGACTGGTTCCAGAACCCCTGACCTTCACCATCCTAACCGTACATACCTTTCCAGGAGCCTGGGGTGACTTTCTGCTGCAGCTTCACCCCGCAGCCAGGTAAGACGGCTTGCTCCACACTAATGACAGCGGATGTCCCTGCTGTCATTCTACTATAAAAGCACTCCACCCTGACTGGATGAAAGCATCTCCATGGAGAAGCCTACAGCCAATCAGGGCTGAGTGCTTGTATAGCAGGGTGACAGTGGGGATCCCCTCTGTCATTAGTGCGGAGGAAGCTGGCTCACCCCACAGTTAGTGTGAGGGGAGCCGGCTCACCCCGCAGTCAGTGATAGGGGAGACCTCTCACCCCACAGTCAGTGCACGGTGAAGCTGCAGCAGAGAGTCACCGCTGGAGCCTGGAATGGTATGTATAATGGTGTAAAATTAGTGTATGCATTAATGTTATACTTTTCTCTGTGGGTGTGTTTTAATTTGAACATTCTTTTTACAGGTGAACTACTGTACAAGTCCAAGGGGTCCATTAATGCCCTTCATGCTTGGACTTGTGGTTCTCCAAGTCCCAGCATGCGGGGGAGGCCTGCTGGGACTTGTAGATTGACTGTAAAAAGCAATGTTGTGTTTTTTTTTTACATGTTTCAGCCCGGCATCCATCGCCTAGGGATGCCGGGGACAGCCCCGGGCTTCAGCCATGGACGGGTGAAGCCTGGGGCGATGACCCCTTTATTGAGGGGCTCCCCCAGGTACCCCATCCAAGGCTGACCAGTCATGGTGAGCATGGTACGGCCGAAGGACCTTACGTAAAATGGGTCCCCCGGCTTTTGCATGACACTGCGGGCTGTTGGGTTCCAGTGCTGGTTCCAAAATATGGGTGACCCCCAGTTTTTTGTCCCCCATATTTTTGGAACCAGGACCGGTCCACGAGTCCGGGGCTGGTTTCAGAAATACGGGGGACCCCTACAATTTTTGTCCCCCATATTTTTAGAACCAGTTCCGGCTCAATGAGCCCGGGGCTGGTTGTGCTCAGAAGGGGGGACCCCAACACCATTTTTTTATAAATACATACCGCACACTTTCAGGTCAAAAAAAAATTGCACATATCTAATAATTCGCACATTTTCATGACTAAATTTCGCTCATCTACTAATTTGCTCATTTACATGACTAAAATTCTCACATTTTCATGACTAAAAATTGCACCATATTGCACTTTTCACTCGCAAAATCGAATTTGATTAAATAGTCTCACTTTTTTTTTTTTTAATTAGCGATTTCGGAAAATGCGATAATGTGCGATTTTAGAACCTTACTAAAAATCGCATCCCATTAAATGTCCCCCAAGGACTCTGATGTGAAAACTTAAGTGCAATAATACCATCAGTTTTTGCTTGCACAAGTTGTTACATTCCTCGTCATTAAATATATATATGTCTAATTATTTGTAGAAATCCATATTGTTATTTTAATACCCCCGGGAGGTTATATCTATGTCAGTTTTCATTTTTTTTATCCATGCTGTTATAAATAAATATAAATTACAAATTTTATCATTTTTGTTCATTTGTGATTTAAGCGCCACCTGGATTCCTCTGTGTTTTTGTCTACATTTTGTAGGCAGCAATTCCTCCATTCAGGTGAATGCTGACTTACAAACACTCCTGAGCTGTTGACACAAATCCCTTTTTCTTTTGTTAACTGAACCAGCCCCATTCTAGCCACATAATCCCCATTCTCTACTCCCTCCACTGACCCTACATGACCAAGGCCCAAGGTACATGAAGCAGCTTCTGATTCCATACTGCTCCACCTGATTATTGCGAGCTGTAGATGAAGGACTTTTAGCAGTACCTATAATCTCCCCTAATTCTTCTGGGGGTTGGGCTTTAAGCCATGCGGCTCCAACTCCATGGAACTCGCTTCCCTGCACAGATTGACAGGCCCCCACTCTAGAATCCTTCAAAAACAGACAAAAGACTTTCCTGTTTACTCAAGTATTTCCATAACTCCCTTAAGTATCTCCATTCTCTCTGTATCTGAAAAGCTTTTCTGTACTTCATTGCTCCTGTACTGTATTACGTTCATTCTATCTGTTAAGCGCCTTGAGTCCTATTGGAGAAAGCGTGCTATAAAAATAAAATTATTTTTATTACTCTTATTATAACTACTGTGTTCCTTACCTCATAGTAGGTAAGCTTGGACTTTGTAAGTACAAATAGTCTTTCCTTGTAGTTTAAAGGGGATGTCCTCTTTTTCTGCTGTGACCTTTTATAGAAAGTTTCTTCAAGTATAATTTCTGAATTCATTTCAGTTTTCTGCTCACTGGTTTCCCTGCCATTGAAATTGAAGCTTGGTAAACTGAAAAACAAAAGAGCATTGTAGTTAGTACAAAATGTGCAGATTTTTTTATTTTTCTTTGAGTGGTATAAAAGGGGTAAATGTGATAGCCTGATAATTGAGGGCATGTATGCATGGATCCAATTAGCCACTGAAATCACTGCACAAGGAAAATTGTTATTAGCCTCGTAATTTTACACCAAGAACCATTCAATTATAGGCCCTTTTCCATGCAGGGTAAATCAGTAGGATAAATGCCTGGAGCTCAGGGTTAATGTGCACAAAGCACCTGCTATAATCATAGGTGCCAATTCTGTGGCTGCTTGAGGGCCCGAGCACCCACGGAAATTGATAAGCGCCCACCCGCCCGTGTCCCACTGCACTCCCCCTCCCTCGTCACTAGCACAGGTACTGTGGGGGCATTTATGTACCTGCACTGTGGGGGCATTTATGTATTTGGCACTGTGGGGGCATTTATGTATTTGGCACTGTGGGGGCATTTATGTATTTGGCACTGTTGCCATAATTTGAATATTGGAGACAACTGTGCTGCGTAATATAAAGCAGTATTATTTTGAGGCCACGCCCCTTTCCCATGAAGCCACTCCCCTATATTTTTGGCTGGAGCACCCACCAGCAAAATCATAAATCGGCATCTATGGCTATAATGGCATAAGGCCCTACTCAACAAAGATTTCTGTTCCAGCCTCCCTCAGACTCAGGACCGGATGGATCAAGATTTAAAAAAGTGATACCATGGACAGTGGGCTGGGTTTGAACTGGCTTTATCACTTGAAGCTTGATACATCTGGCCCTCAAAGAGAAATCACATTTGGGCCCTTATTCTGGTTCACTCGTAAAGGCAAATTCCTTCTCAAATGGACAAAACCACGTGCACTGAGATCTATATTGCAGTGTAAAGATCAAGCAGTCAGTATTTTCCCTGCACAGAAACAAAATATTCCACCCAAATCTAACTCTCTCTGCACACGTTACATCTGCCCCCCTGCAGTGCACATGGTTTTGTCCATTGGAGAAGGAATTTGCCTTTGCAAGTGAACCAGAATAAGGGCCTTGGTGTAGCCTCTGTGCGCTTATCATGACCTGCAATTAAATTACCCCAGCCACTGCATAAGCCAACAGCTAATTAGAGTGGCTAATTGACTCCCCCCCTTCAAGAGACATGCCGACAATACTGGCATTGTAAATTCAGGTCAGGAGTATGATGATGATGAGCAAATCAAGTTATCACTCTGCACTGCATGGTTATAAATAAATGCTGATCTTTACCTGTATTCAGAGATGGCTGCCTGTATGTGACTGCGTCCTGCCCATCCAACCTTATAGAGGATACTTTTTAGTTAGAGTTATAGGTTGTTTTTTTTTACTTGAAAGTGGCACTGAAAGCCCAAGTGTATGTTTTCATTCCACTGCCAATGCATGACCTGGCACGCAGGAACATTCCTTAGTTGCCATGCGTTTAATGATTCATTACACCCCATGGTCAATCAATTATGAATAACTGTACTAATAATAATAACTGAATAATCTTACGGACTGTAATAACTGATTATTAAGTTATTACTGTACTGTAATAACTGAATCAGCCGTTCCTCCACAGCTCATATAACAGCCATTCCTCAGCAGCTCATCTTACAGCCATTCCTCAGTAGCTCATCTAACAGCCATTCCTCAGCAGCTCATCTTACAGCCATTCCTCCGCAGCTCATCTTACAGCCATTCCTCCGCAGCTCATCGAACAGCCATTCCTCAGCAGCTCATCTTACAGCCATTCCTCCACAGCTCATCGAACAGCCATTCCTCAGCAGCTCATCTTACAGCCATTCCTCAGCATCTCATCTAACAGCCATTCCTCAGCAGCTCATCTTACAGCCATTCCTCAGCAGCTCATCTTACAGCCATTCCTCCGTAGCAGCTCATCTAACAGCCGTTCCTCCACAGCTCATCTAACAGCCATTCCTCAGCAGCTCATCTTACAGCCATTCCTCAGCAGCTCATCTAACAGCAATTCCTCCGCAGCTCATCTTACAGCCGTCCATCTGCAGTTCATCTTACAGCCATTCCTCAGCAGCTCATCTAACAGCCATTCCTCAGCAGCTCATCTAACAGCCAATCCTCAGCAGCTCATCTAACGGATTCAGTATGAAATCCCGGCGGTCGGGATCCCGGCGTTCAAAATCCCGACGCCGGAATCCCGACCGCCGAAATCCCGACAAGGGGGGGACGTGGATCGCCCCCTCTTGCGGGCTCGCTGCGCTCGCCACGCAGCGGGCCCAGTGCGCTCGCCACGCAGCGGGCCCGGTGCCTCGCTACGCTCGGCACGCTAATTTATTCTCCCCTCCAGGGGTGTCGTGGACACCCACGGAGGGAGAAAGTGTCGGGATTTCGGCGGTCGGGATTCCAGCGTCGGGATTCTGAATGCCGGGATCCCGACCGCCGGGATTTAAACTGCATCCCCATCTAATAGCCATTCTTCTGCAGCTCATCTTACAGACGTTCCTCCGCAGCTCATCTTTCAGCCGTTCCTCCGCAGCTCATCATACAGCCATTCCTCCGCAGCTCATTTTACAGCCATCCCTCTGCAGCTCATCTAACAGCCATTACTCAGCAGCTCATCGTACAGCCATTTCTCAGCAGCTCATCCTACAGCCGTTTCTCCGCAGCTCATCTTACAGCCATTCCTCAGCAGCTCATCTTACAGCCGTTCCTCAGCAGCTCATCTTACAGCCGTTCCTGCGCAGCTCATCTTACAGCCATTCCTCAGCAGCTTATCGTACAGCCATTTCTCAGCAGCTAATCTTACAGCCGTTTCTCCACAACTCATTTTACAGCCATTCCTCAGCAGCTCATCATACAGCCGTTTCTCCGCAGCTCATCTTACAGCCCTTCCTCAGCAGCTCATCGTACATCCGTTCCTCCGCAGCTCATCTTACAGCCATTCATCAGCAGCTCATCCTACAGCTATTACTACTCTCATGAAGACACTATAAATGGTTCTACAAACTAAAGATTTTATTGGATTATATGGACTTTCAGATTACAGTCAGTATGTTTCTAGTATCACTAGTCTACCTCTGTCTCTGTCTACCTCTGAGGAGAAACCCAATTAAGCCTCCAAGTTTCCTACATTTTTCCTCCAGCAATAACCAACCCTGTCGTCCTGCTCCGAGTCCAGATAACTCATAGGTTCTGACAATGCCTGGAACATTATGGGGCAGATGCAGAGCTGAATGTTCGCCCATTTGCAGCCTGTATCTTGTCGAATTGCACTGCGCATACTTGGTTCCAGAGGGGCAGTCTCACATAGGTACAGTCAGTGTAGGCTTTTCCTGCCAATGTCTCCCATGCAGACCTTTGAACCTCGTACAGAGCCGTTGGAGGTGGACAAAGAGGACTATGATTTCTTGGGTTATTCAGACCTGATCGCTGCTGTGCGATTTTGCAGAACCCTCCGCCCAGACAGAGTAAAAACCCACCTGGGTAAGTCTGCGGATGGCTTATGAAAATATTGCCAGCTGCAAATCCATTCGCAACTCACTCACCGCTGAATGATTTCTCCAGTCTGTGAAAGTCTGTGCATAACCCTGACCCTTCCAAAGCATGTGATAGAAACAGGCCCTCCTGAAAAGGCCTGGGCAGGTCTGTTTTATTTTTCTGACATACCCAGAAAACAACTGGTTACCACCCCCCAAACACCGGCTTCCTGTCAAGTTCCGAGAGGATTGCATTTTAAAAAATTCAGGGTTCTTTTGTCACTGTTTGGCTTAGCGCATGCATACGGTGATCGGCATGCATGCGCAGTCTTCAATGATCGATTGCTGTGCTAATCCCACAACAGAGAATGAGTCTAAAAATAGTGCTATGCAGAGTGTTGGGGGTGAGATGGGTGCTTTGGGAAGGTTAAAAAACCAAGCGAACCCATCTAGAAGTGAAAATAGTCACATTTTACATTTTGTTTTATAAAGGAAAGAAGAGTACATGGTGGTATGCATTTAAATGCCTCTTAAGTGAATGGAAGCAGAGTATAAAAAATGTCTCCCAGGGCTCTCAGTTGTAGTGAAAATCATATATATATATATATTATTTCCAATCTACCCTACAGCATGCTGGCAGAAATAGCACTTTACACCAGCTTGTTCTGGTGCTGTTATAATGCAAGTGCTTGAGTTCCTTGGCTTCAACCTTCTTAAGATTCCTTTTTTTTTTAGCACATTATGAACACCTACTGTATATGCTCTTTAACCCATCCTTGTGCATTTCCTATGTCCAACATGGCAAACTTGTGACTGCCCAAGCAACACTAATATACCAAGAACACCAATCCAATACTGCTGACCCAATAGACCACATACATAACTACATTTTCCTTCCTCCATTCTATGCCAATCGCGTCATGAAACCAGCAGTGAAGCTGCTTTCCAATACAAGGATTTCAGAACAGCTGTCCAACATCAGTAAAGCTGGCCATACACTTGTTGGACACTTTTCACCTGATTCCAACGGATCGGGCTGAAAAGTCGGGTGTAAACTGCCTGCACATCCGACCTCTGACTCGGACAGCCTCCCGGCAGCGGGGAATGGGATTGCATGCAATATATTACATGCAAAAGGACTGCAAGCAATATATGGCATCTGATCCTGCCGCCCAGGATGGTTCCGGGTGACTCAAGGGGGAACAGCTGCAACTTCTCCCCTTGGAGAATTCACTGTAATGTATGAGTACCTTAAGGTCTCCTGGACGTTGCGGGAGAGTAGTCATTTATATCACAGTTGAGAATCGCATGACTTGAGACTTTTCACACCCCCTAATTGTACAGATAGAGAGTCACAGTGTACATGTTCTGACTATTGGTTTACATGATTTATTGGTAACTGCAGAGGTCTTTGTTAAGGTTCTCAGTTCTTGTGCCTAAAATAAACTGACGTGGATCACAATTGTTCTGAAATAATGCAGTGATGAATTGGCACCCAGAAGGCAAACTGTAACCTCAGATAAGAGTGGTGGGCGGATTTCCTCTTCATATTTTCTCTCAGATAAACAGTGGTCACAAGAAAGAGCTGCCTGATCTGCGTTCACTGGAAGTCGCCAACTAGAATGCTACGTTTCACACAAAGTTAGCATTGTCTTTGGTATTGAGTTCACACTTCCATGGGGACAGTCATTGCGTGAGCTGGACTATCATTGTTTCAGAGTAAATTAATAGCTACAGTATAAACTAGTGATAATATCCTTTTAGTGCATAATTTATATTGTTCCATTGTGACCAGTCGCAAGTAATACAATATTAATGGCTGAAGCACTATGGGTTCTGCAGCTGTCAAAGTCCCATGTGTGTATGTGGTTTGCAGCGGTGGCTCCTACCTCAGTGTAGGAGGGGTTCTGCTGCCGGCTGATATGCCGCCCCCTCCACTGCCGGTCCCTGCCACGATCTTGGAGCCGGCGCATGCATAGTATCTTCCTCGGGGGTTGGGATCGTTTGGTCGAATGCATTATGGTCGAATGTCATTACATCGAATCCATTAGGTCGAATTGCTAAAAGGTCGACATGATTCTAGGTCGACATGGGAAAAGGTCGAAATGATTCTAGGTCGAAAGGTCATTAGTTCGACAGGTCATTAGGTCGACAAGGTCATTAGTTCGACATTGTCTAGGTCGACATTCACAAAGTCGACATGGGGTTTTTCACTGTTTTTTTACCTGAATGTCAACACAGTCGACATGGACACAGTTTAAAGTGCACTGCATCCCCTCGCATCGCTCGCTGCGCTCGCGATGCGTCGGGCACGGTGCCTCGCTACGCTCGGCACACTATTTTATTCTCCCACCACGCCCTAGTGGATGGTAGGGCATGAAATACCGCCTGTCAGCACATGTCGGCTCAAAAAAACAGTGAAAAACCCCATGTCGACTTTGTGAATGTCGACCTAGACAATGTCGAACTAATGACCTTGTCGACCTAATGACCTGTCGAACTAATGACCTTTCGACCTAGAATCATTTCGACCTTTTCCCATGTCGACCTAGAATCATGTCGACCTTTTAGCAATTCGACCTAATGGATTCGATGTAATGACATTCGACCATAATGCATTCGACCAAATGACCGCATCCCCTTCCTCGGTACTGCGCATGCCCCCAGCTTCTATGGGCTGCTTCATCAGCAGCCCATAGAAGCTAAATCACGGTCCCGAGGCTGTACACTGCCCATGACAGACACTGGGACCGGCACATATACAATATCGACCTTGGTACCGCGTATGCACATATCCCAGATTCTTTGGGCTGCAGCCATGGCAGATATTACCTAGGGGGGCTGCACTCCTGCCATACTTGCCTACTTTTGAAAACTAGTTTTAGGGAGATTATAGTTGGTAGCAGAATTTTGCCCTGCGCCCCCATTAAGGGGCGTGTCATGCTCCACCCAGAGGGCGTGTCTAGCTCCATATATAAAGAGACTGTGAAAAGATTGTGAACGGGGCACCTAGAAGAATAGGTGAGTACTGCTACATTTGAGAGGAATCTTTTATTATGACATATACAAATGTAGATGAGCCCAAAGCAGTTAGTAAGAGATTCTATACTTGGTAAAGTGCTGGGAAATGGTGCTGCTGATTCAATGTAAATGTATCTATCTCTCATTCCTTATTTCCCCAAAAAATGTAACAGTGTAATGTGGGCTAGGTGGAATGAGGGAGATTGCTAGACTAATGAGGGAGAGAGGGAGATTGCTGTTATTTCAGGGAGTCTCCTGCAGAATGCAGGAGGGTAGGCAACTATGACTCCAGCACTCCTGCAGTCCATAGGTAAACACTGCCACTGGTGGCTTGTTTCACCTATGAGTAGTGTATGGGGGCCTTAAGTCTTGCTTGTAGAACCACAAATGTATAGTTACACCCTGGAGACTCAGAAAACTTGACATGCCAAAATGATGTACATTAGATGATTTCATAATTTTATCATGTGCATAATACACATTTACAACAACAATATATCCAACTCAGAAACCTTTCTAACATTGTGGGCATCTATGTAGCATAAACGGTGTGACTTAAAACATAAGCTAATTGCACCCAACTAATTGCACCCAGCATCAACAATGCACCCACATCAGGCCCCCGGTGAGAGCGGGTTATTATGACCATTTCATTGCATTTTGGAACTTACGTGCGTATATTTGTATATTTTGTTGTTAAGAATTTGGAACCTCCGTATGCATATATTTATCACATTTGTATAATTTCTTGGGACAGTTACAAGCAGTGGTGGCTCCCTACTATTTTGAGTAGGTGGGATGCCACAACCCATGCACAGAGGAGAGGAGGAAGTGAGGACATTATTCAGATCCTGGCACCTGTGCAATGGATCTGGCAGGCACAGGCACTGGGA
Organism: Crinia signifera; assembly: GCF_055691185.1. NCBI lineage: Eukaryota > Metazoa > Chordata > Amphibia > Anura > Myobatrachidae > Crinia > Crinia signifera. The sequence continues at coordinate 80,503,752 of NC_139217.1, forward strand.
CTGATTGTTTGCGACTTGACTGTTCATGCATATAATCTCGAAGGGGCAACAGGTTATTTCAAGTCTATGTAGTCCACAGAAGGGCTAGGGCTGTGGGTTTGTGGAAGGGGGGGGGGGTGGTGGTGTGTCACAGTTATGTGATTCTTTCTCACTACCAAGCAGAAGCAACAGGGGTATAGATTCTGGAAGCCAGCTCAGGCCTTTTGCCAGTGCTTTGTTGTCTTTGACCTGCTGTGAGCTCCTGATCTCTCCTGCTGTTTCAAGACAAGTACAATTACTACCATTTAGCACTCCTTGGCTACCCGAGCTATCCTGAGTAGCTGCCCCTGCGCTCGGCAGCATTTCTTGATTCACTGAAAGCCAATCCCAGTGATCCCAAGTAACTGCTCCTGCGCTGCACCACAGCAGTGAAATCTGATTCAGCTGGCAGTCCATCCCAGCCTTCCATAACCAGCTCTCAGTTATTTCTTTGCACTTTATCCCAGTGTTCCAGTTTCCCATACACAGTAGCTGGTGTCACTCCATCGTCTCATCATCTCTTCAGCCTACCTGTCACGTTGGTGAATGCAAAAACCCTATATTCAGAATGCCCAGGTCTGTCCTAAGGTCTCAAGCCAAATCCCAGCCGACCTGCCTAGAATGGATTCACACACCAGATTGGCTGTGACAATCATTGAAATATACTTTATTGAAATATTGAACCCTAGTTTAATTCATTTTTGTTTCCACTGGTATAACAGAATTTACCCCTTGATAAATAGTATCCCTTAATTTGTTTCTTCAGGAAGTAGTTTAATAATTCTTGTCCATGTCAGATCTACCAGAGAGCGTTATTTATAATGGACAGTCTGTAATACCTAGCCTGTTTTACTATACCATTTCTTTACTTGTTTTCTCTCAATAACTTTAAATATCATTTAGGAGATTGACAAGTCTCAGTGTAGTAACTTAATAAAGCACAATAAGCATTTCACGTACAGTAGTAAACCAAACTTTATTTTTCAACTTCAAACCACCCACAGGAGACAAGTGTGGAATAAGAAATTTGTATACTCTCATGGAATCAGTTCTCCCTGACAACCAGAGGAAAAGAAACCTGCTGATTCAAGAATTGCCATCACAGCACACCCACTGCAATTTGTGACATAATCTGCTAATCCCTAAAGCTTTGTACACACGGGGAGATATATTGCTCTGGTCGCTGATGAACAGGAGACACAGAGCAATATATTGCTGAGCAATATATATGTATTGTATTGCAGCTGAGAACGATAGGTCTAGGCTCACCATGGCTATCCAGAGAAAGCTGGCTGGTGAGGGCTCCATCAGTACACTAACCCTCATAGAGGTCCTACATGTACACACGGGGAGATATATTGCTCTGGTCGCTGATGAACAGGAGACACAGAGCAATATATTGCTGAGCAATATATATGTATTGTATTGCAGCTGAGAACGATAGGTCTAGGCTCACCATGGCTATCCAGAGAAAGCTGGCTGGTGAGGGCTCCATCAGTACACTAACCCTCATAGAGGTCCTACATGATGTAATGTAACCTGTAACGTGTAAGAAGAAGTTTGAGTCCTACAATGTATCACTGTTTGATTGAAACCGCTTGGCTCAGCAAGTTAAAGCCACCTTCCATATGTGGGCAGCAATCCCAGAGAACATACCTCCCTACATTTTCAGAAAGGAAGTCGGGACCTTGCCACATGCAATCCCAAAAAGGGGTGTGGCCTGAAATGCTAAGTGAAGCAACAAGTGACAGCAGAACTCTCAACTGCCCCTGCTGCCTGCGGTGAGTCATGACAGAAAAAATCTTGACTGCATCGCGAAAATCGGGACAGTTGGGAGGTATGCCAGAGAGGGAGATTGCTGCAGGTCCTTGTGGGAATAGAGTGAGGAATTGCAAGGGCGTCATTCAGGGCCGGACTGGCCCACAGGGGCACAGTGGAAAACCCTAGTGGGCCCCACATCCTCCTCTAGGAATCATTTTTCAATCGATTTGCATCTCCAGTGCTGAGTTGCCACCACAGGAGTCCAGAGGGGTAAGTATAATGTATGGGTGTGATGTGGGCACACTCTGCACCCATTATAGAAATGCCTATGGCAGTATGCTTAATTGAGAGATGCCCTTCACAACGATAACCTCCTGGTTTATGATCCGGAATCCTTCTGCGGTTTATCCGGTGGATCAGAGCAAATTGAGAAAAAAAAACATAGGATTCTATGAAGCAATGCCAACTTCAGGTGGCATTACCCACAGGGTCCACGGTCTGCCGTGTATCGCATTCCAAAGTTTGGTCCATATGAGAAATGTGGTCAAATCTCCAAATATGCCATATATGTCATGGCGTTTGACAGCCAACCAAGCCATGGGGTAAGGGAGGGCGTTAGTGGTAAAGAACGCAGGCCATCCAGTTTATGTTCCAACAAAAGTGGGGATTGCTAGCGTTTGAGGGTGTGGGGTGCCCCCAGATATATCAGTGTATGGGGCCCTAAAAATTCTGGGTGAGGGACAGAATTTACTTCTGTTTGTTCACATATTTTATTATTGGAAGCCACTGTTTTCGCCTATTATATTGGCCATAGTTATCATTTGAATTGGTCCAAGACCACCAACCCAGGGCACCCCTGCAAGTGATCTGAGGCACCCCAGGGTGCCACGGCACACAGTTTGTGAACCATTGGCATAACTCTAACCTCTCCAGCAGCCTAACCCTAGCCCCCATTCTCCCCAAGTCTACCCTTCCCCTAGTGCCTAACCCTAAAACTCCCCCTGCAGTCTGACCCTAGCCTTCTCCAGCACACATGTTTGGGATGTTGACTATTAGGATTCATTTTAAGCCTCAGGATACTAACTACATCCCACATCTTGCTGCATGGTTTACCCAGCACTGGACACCAAATTGGATATCTCATATAAAAGGTGCACACAAGAGGGAACAAATTAGCCCACAGAATCCGCACAGCGAGTCATGCGAGGGGCAGCGGGGCACTTATACAGTGTCCATGCCAACATAGGTTGACATTGACATGAAAAAAAATCATTTCGACCTTATTTATGTCAACCTAAAGCTTGTGTCAACCTTCTGTCAATGTTCACCTAAGGTAAGTCAACCATTCTTAGTTGTCGACCTAGTCACTTTCAACCTAAACATTGCCTTACATCTATAACCTCGAACTTCATGGGATCTCACACAAAAGTTTGGGGTATTGAGCACTTTTATCTGAATCAGGTATTTGGCCAGCCAGGTGAAGGCTGTAATAAGGGATGCGTTCAGGGCCGCCATCAGGGGGTTCCATGGAAAACAAGTGTCTTGGGCCATGCTGGTCTTAAGAGAGGGGGAAAGCCAGGCCCTGGCCTGCTGAATCACTGGCCGCTGATGCCACCCACCGAAGCTTCTTGGTCACCCGCGGCCCATTTCACACAGCAGTCTGGCTCCTTTAAGCGCGCCAAGCCGTGGGTACCCTGCTGCTCACACACAGGGGTACATTATATTCAATTCAGGCAGCGAGCCCCTGATGGCAAGCTATACGGCGTGCAGTGCTGATAGCTCGCAGTCAGAGTATTCCCCCTATTAACAGCTTCCACTTTACTCACCATTTCAGTGCGGCCATCAAAACGTCGGGGCTCACCACAAAATGCCGCAGGCTCGCCGTTTAAGGGAATCCTCACCATCCTCTGAATTGAATAATTTTCCTCGCCAAAAAAAAGCCATCTTCACCGTACAAACCCCCTCACGCCGCTCGCCGACAGCACTGGATATACCCCACAGCGTCTGATAGGGGAGGGGAACGCAAAGCGCCAGCACTACCTGGAAGTGCATATCCTGGGAGCGCTGGTGAGGAGTGAGCAGCTCCCATCCCCTGTAAGACATTGTGTGTGTGAGCGGCGGGTGGCGAGGAACAGGGGACCCGCAGCTTGGCACTGTTAAGTGAGCCGAAGACTGCTGTGTGCGACGGGCTGCAGGCGTTCATTCCTTATCTTGGTACAGACAGTATGCAAATACATACATCACAAAGTCTAGCAACCCTTTAAACTAAAAAAAAGTATAATATATTGATGCAAAGTATGGCAAAAGCAAAATTTAAATATTCTAAATCTGGTAATCTGCTGGGCCTCAATTCTCATACAGTATGTAGCAAACACTTTGTGGCAATAACAGTTCCTATATATTAAAATAATCTAACCATAGTACAAGTTGATCAGCAATATAAACATTACCATCTACACTGAAAAATCCAACTACCTGCTTCCAGTACATCAACAGGTAAAACATAGGGCCTAATTTAACATGGATCGCATATCAGAGAATCTGGAGGTTCTCCCCAGAAGGCAAAACTATTCTACATTAGCCACAAACCATCAATGATTGTGAATCACCGATGGCCATCCCTAGATTACATTCTACAGAGGATGGGCAGACAGATTTTTTCATGCTTTTCAATTCACGTGGACTCCAATTGAGAATGATAACGGATTGAGGGGGTTATTCTGGTTCTCTCCTTCTGGCAAATTCCTTCTTAAAAAGGACAAAACCATGTGCACTGCAGGGGGGCAGATGTAAAATGTGTAGGAAGAATTAGATTTGGGTGAGTTATTTTGTTTCTGTGCAGGGAAAATACTGACTGCTTTATTTTTACACTGCAATATAGATCTCACTTTTAAGTAAAACCCCACCCAAATCTAAACGTCTCTGCACAAGTAACATCTACCCCCCCTCCCCCCTGCAGTGCACATCGTTTTGTCCATTTGAGAAGGAATTTGCCAGAAGGAGTGAACCAAAATAACCCCCTGAGGCACCTGGCTTGAAGCATGGAGAGCGAAGTGTGCAATGCAAAGGTATGTATATCTTTTTTCCAAGATCTTACCAAAAACATTCAGCATAGAATAAAGACTGTAAAGTAGGAGAGAGAAAGGTTTGTCACTGTGTGGTGCACCAGTCGCTAGAAACACAACTATTAAAATATACTTTTTATTTGGTTATGCATTAAAAACTGCGAAATATGACGAACAACAATTAACATAGACACAAGTGAATTCAGTGCAATTAAAAATGCACGTGCGGGGTCACCATATGTCTGCCTTTGTACATATAATTTTATTCTAGGTGACACCTTATAATTGTTCCCTTTACACAAAATATGATTGTATTACTCAATATAAATGTGTGGGAGAAGGGTGTATCTCAGGCGGCATTCCCAACCACGGTCCTCAAGGCACACCAACAGTGCAGGATTTAGTGATATCCAGGCTTCAGCACAGATGGTTTAATCAGAATCCCTCAGATACTTATTAAGTCACCTGTGCTCAAGCCTAGATATCTACAAAACCTGCACTGTTGGTGTGCCTTGAGGACCGTGGTTGGGAATGCCTTCACCTGGAATTCTTTATTATTAACAAGGAGTCTGTGCATGGTCGATATGTGGGTAATAAATATATCCTACAGACTCAGAGGTCTGTTTTGTTGAGTTCAATTTGTATAACTTGTGTCAATACGTGTCAGTTTAGAAGCTTGTATGTTATACCCCTTTCACACCGCACTTGTTAAACGGTATATTGCCTAGGGCGCCGGCCACTGGAGGGCGGCATTTCGCGCCCCCCCCCCCCCTTTCCCACTGCCAAGCCGTTTAAAGAACCGGTATTTTTAAACGGTATTTAAAACGGTATTAGCTTTCACATTGCAGTAGATTACCATTTTAAATACCGTTTAAGTACCTTCACATTGCAGTAATACCGTTTAAACCCCTGCCCTGGTACCCCCTCCCCCCCCTGCCCTGGTACCCCCCTCCCCCCCTGCCCTGGCAGCTTGCTCCCCCCCCCCTTCCCTGGTACCTTGCAGCTGGAACCGCCCAACCCCCCGTACCTTGCATATGGTACCCCCCCCCTCCCCAGGTACCCCCGCAACCCCCTCCCCTGGTACCTGGCAGCGATCCATCCGGGCAGCGGGGCAGCATGGTAGGCAGAGTAGGCAGCGGGCATTCCAGGGCTCCTAGTCGGCAGGTCCCAGACTGATGCATGAAGAGAGTTTGTTGCAGGAGGAGGCTGCAGGTGGTGTACAGACAGAGGGGGCACTGGGGATCCGGGCAGCGCAGTCCGTGCTCAGGAGGTGGAAGCGGAGGAAGGTCCATTAGGAGATTGTCATTTCATCGGCAGGGGTCCCTGCCGCGGATGGGAAATAGCAGAGCCGTTAATTAAATATGCACATATTTAATCAGTGGCTCATTAGATATGCGCATATCTAATGAGCCACTAATAAAATATGCGCATATTTAATGAATAGCTCCGCTATTTCCCATTCGCGGCAGGGACCCCTGCCGATTAAATTACAATCTCTTAATGGACCTTCCTCCGTGTCCTCCTCCCGAGCACTGACGCGCTGCCCAGATCCCCAGTGCCTCCGCTGTCTGTGCATCAGCCTCCTCCTGCATGATGCTTTCAGCAATCAGTCTGGGACCTGCCAACTATGCCCACTGCCTACTCTGCCTACCATGCTGCCCCGCTGCCCGGATGCAAGGTACTAGGGGAGGGAGGGGGGATGGGGATCAAGCTACCAGGTCAAGGGGGGAGGGGGTATCAGGTACCAGGGCAGGGGGGTAATCGAGGGTACCAGCTGGCAGGTACGGGGGCGGGGGGGTAGGACAGGTACCAGGGGAGGGGGAAGACTAGTGTAGGATCTTAAATACCGTTTAAGAGGCATTCCCACTGCCTAAAAAAACGGCTTTTAAACGTGTAGGACTCTGCTTTTCAAACGTGTTGAAATACCGGTTATCTTTAACTCTGGTGCTTACCCACTGCAGCCTCAAACGTTTAGAAAGCGGAAAAAAATGGCAATATACCGTTTAAGATCTGCAGTGGGAAAGGGGTATTACCCGCTTTGTGAGTGCACCGTTTCCTCCTCCCTGCACCCGGAAGCCATGCATGGAGGAGGAGGTCACTGGTCCGGGCAGAACAGCAGGAGGCTACCCGGACACAGGGGAGGGCAGCGCGGGTGGCGGGGGACACGCAGGGAAGCCCCAGTGGTGGGGATTTGCTGCATATGAAAATGCGGTAAAAACCCAGAAAACTGGGTTTTTACGGCATTTTTAGTTTGGAGAATCCCACCCCCAGTGAGACGCTGCCGCCGTTCGCAGAGTCCCTGTATTGGGATACACGCTGCGAGGCAGTCCAGCATTCACTATCAGGCAAGTCAGTTGCGCTCGGATACGTGCATCGGCTGGCTTCTAACTAATCAAGACACTTCAACACGTTAATACATTAGAGTCCTGAAAAGGACGAGTTAAACATACACACACAGGCAGAGATGGGAAGACGCCCGCATGGCAGGTTAGCTGGCGTACGCTTCGCAGATCTTCTTAAGAGACTGAAACAATAGGGAGGAAACAAGCAAAGTCCAGGGGGGACTGCAGCACTATAAAATCAAACAACTGGAAGTTGGATACAACATGAAATAACAAAACAGAATTCATGATTCCAGAAAACGGAAATACAATGCAGCAGGGTATTCCAAATATCGACAGCTTATACGACCAGAATACGGAGATAAAAGAGAAAAAAATTCCCATACTGTATATATTTATTGAACCTCTGGCATCACATACAGAATAAACATCAACCAGTAGCAACAGCGTAGAAGAGGTACGAACAGTTTTCAAAAAATGTCCTTAATGTCATAAGCATCATAAATGGGGGACGCATGCGCAATCGACTCTTGCGTGTCCCATTCAGTCGGTACCCGTCGCTGTCCGTCGGTTCCCACCGCCTCCCTGCACCCCCCCAACCCTGTCTGTCTCCCTGAAGCTGAGACTAGTAGGGTTCACGTCCCCCACCGCCCAAAAACTGGGACAGTCAGCTCAGCCACTGGAGAAAATAACCAACCAACCTCCCATCACATGGAGAATGGCATGACACCGTGCAACACATTTCTAACAACTACTAACGATCTGTGTAACAACCGGAAGAATTTATATTTGATCACTGTATGTTTGGTATAGCTCTAGTGCATATGGATTGATCCGTTAATGGACCACAATTTCTGTAAATTGGGTATTTGCGAGTATTAACTGGGTGGCAACCATGCAGGGATTGTACAGAACTCTTCTACAGTGTGTGTCCGACAGTAGGGGAGAAATTGGGAAACCCTCTATCCCTAGCTGCTCTGTTTATCAGAGCAAGAGTGAATAGGCGCACAGCATTTGTTGACTAAGAGAGAGGGGCAGGGGGCATGGCCGCAGCTCATACAGGCGTTGGTTCGCCTTAAGTGCCGTGTTCATGGGCCACATCCCTATCCATGAGGTCACACTCCTTTTTGTCCCTCTTTGTCAGAATCAAAAGTTGGTAGAGGTAAAATAAAAAATAAATTAATGTCAACCATTGTATTTCTGTGGTCATTATACTATAACAAGAAATATATAAAGGGCGGGATGCTCTAAAACAGAAAGGTGGTAAAAACTCCGTAATTGGGTTTTTTCCGCTGTTCCATAAGCTCTAATGCCCCTAATGCTCTAATATATATATATATATATATATATATATATCTATATAGATATATAGATATATATATATCTATATATCTATATATATCTAATAATATTACTTTGTGCACAATGGATGTCAAGAATCTATATACAGCATGGACCCCACCACCATTAACTACCTGGATGTAACCCTCACTGTGAGCAACAACACGATACACACCACAGTGTACCACAAGGAGACAGACGGAAATACACTGCTCCAACATAGCAGTACCCATGCGCCTGCCCTCAAAAGAGGCTTACCAAAATCCCAGATGATACGCATAGCCAGAATAACCAGCAACAGAGCCTCTCTCAGCACACAACTAGACAACTTAATAGTCAAATTTATGGAACGAGGCTATGATTCCAGAGAACTGACTAAACAAAAAGAACAAGTCCTAAAAATACCCCGCCAGACTGTTACTGTCCAATAAAAAACAGAACAACAGTAACACAATTCCTTTTGCTACTACTTACTCCCCAGCGAGCCAAGTGTTACCACGAGCCCTTCATGCTGTTTGGCCACTGATTACCACTGGTTACCACAGACAAACAAACAATTACCCTGTTTTAAACAGAAGTCCATTATGCCAAGTTACCGACGGGGGAGAAATTTAAAGGACATGCTAATGAGGACCAATTTAACCCCTTCTACAACAGAAAAAACCATCTGTAGCATCCAGAGAAAGAAGCCCGGTTGCTATAGGTGTCCGTCGCGTACAACGTGTCAGACCATGATCCAGGGAAGCGACTTTTCAAACCCTCACACAGATACAAAGTATACAATTAAACATGTACTGTCTTGTAAATCACAATTCATCATCTACACCATCATTTGCCCATGTGGCAAACTCTATGTAGGTCAAACGATTAGAACCTTTCGTGAATGTATGGTGCTACATAGGCCAGCCATCAATGCATGCCTTAAAGGAGAGAAGATTGAGCAACCGGTGGCCAAACATCTCAAACTATTTGCCCCCCCCCCCCTCAGCCGAGGAGGAGACCGGCAGAAAATGCTAACCCAAAGGGAATCACAATGGATTTTCAAACTCAATACGTTAGCACCATCCGGACTAAATGAAAAAATTGCGTGGAGTGCTTTTATCTGACAATATAGAGTTTGATATATTGATGTAGCTAATGTAATAGAACGTTTTTATGTCCTTCGATGCTATACCGTCACCTTGCTATACCTTAAATAGAGTACATAAGATGCTGTGATCCACATACTTGATACCCTAGTCACTAGTAGAAAGGAACAATATAAATTCAGATGGGTCTCCATATTTTAATAAAAAAGATAATCAACTTTTTTTTTTTTTTAAACAGTATTTTCTAAACTTTGCACTTTATATTTTGTCTAGAAGCATGTTATTTATTTGTATTTTTGTTTCACCGTAATCCAACAGCTTTTTCCGTAGGTCTTATTGCCTGCAGAGAACGCAGCCGAGGCAGCCCGGCAGCAAGCGTCCTTGATCACCTAGCAACGGCCCCTTGTCACAGAGGGGCGTGAGCGGGAGTTCCGGAAGTGCACACTGCGGGCAACGGCTGACGTACCTGACACACGTTTGTTTGAGCTGCTAGATATAAGGTAGGAGAGCTCACTGCTCTGGTTCGTTTTCACAGCACCTTATGCACTTTATGTGAACTCACGTCCTGAAGAAAAAGCTGCATCGGCTTTGAAACGTCGACATGACCTTTTGTTGTACTATTGCACAATTACCATAAAAGCGTGGATACAATCCATGGCCTGCTGAGAGCCGCATGGTCCTTGGGGTCTACCTGTTTGGGGTCTCCGGAGTCCTATCCATTATATATAAGCTGATAAAACATTGGTCAGTACAATATTTCAGGAACAAAAAATACTATTTTATTCTATGGTGTTGAGTTACACAACATACGGACATATTTTTAACTTTAGTTGGGGAAGTCAGACATAAAAAAAAACATGATTCATCTATGAAATAAGGCTTCCAGGGGCAGATTGGGGACTAAAAGTGGCCCTGGAAATTTCCTGGAAGTGGTCTCATGTAGGCGGCAACAAATCAATAGAAGGTGGAGCCAGCATAACAGAAGGCGGCATTACTACATCACTACTTAGAGATATCGGGGGAAATTTACTAAAGGAAATTTGTAAAAAAAATAGGTGTATTTGTATCCAGAAATACACTTATTTTTGACATTTACTATCCCGAAAATACGGTAATTCGTATTCGTATTGATGTGCTATCAATACGAATAGCCGTATTTTCGGGATAGTAAATGTCAAAAATAAGTGTATTTCTGGATACAAATACACCTAATTTTTACAAATTTCCTTTAGTAAATTTCCTCCATCATGACAGGCAAGACTAAAGCATCAATAGTGTCTGAAACTATACAGCTCACATGGCAGCACCCCTTGACTGATTTGGCACACTTAACAGCAAACTTGCAGTAAGAAAAAAATAAAATACATTATTTTAATAAAAAAAAAAAAAAAAGCCAGCTGCCCCGGACTGAGACGACACACATGGTGGCACCTCTGGACTGATACGGCAGACATGGCGACACCCCTGGACTGATACGGCACCCCTGAACTGTTACGCCACACATGGCGGCACCCCTGGACTGATACAGCACACATGGCAGAACCAGTCAGACAAAAAGAGAAATATGTTTAAGGATGCCGAAGAGCCAACATCATGTGGATCCAAACATTTATACACCGCCACCCTCATACAGACATACATTTATACACCGCCACCCTCATACAGACATACATTTATACACCGCCACCCTCATACAGACATACATTTATACACCGCCACCCTCATACATACATTTATACACCGCCACCCTCATACATATATTTATACACCGCCACCCTCATTCATACATACATTTATACCCCGCCACCCTCATACATACATTTATACACCGCCACCCTCATACATACATACACCGCCACCCTCATACATACATTTATACACCGCGACCCTCATACATACATTTACAATGCCACCCTCATACATACATTCATACACCGCCACCCTCATACATGCAAATTTATACACCGCCACCCTCATACATGCATACATTTATACACCGCCACCCTCATACATACATTTATACACCGCCACCCTCATACATACATACATACACCATTTATACACCCCCACCCTCATACATGCATATATTTATACACCGCCACCCTCATACATGCATACATTTATACACCGCCACCCTCATGCATACATTTATACACCGCTACCATCATACATGCATACATTTACGCCACCCTCATTCATACATACATGTATACACCACCACCCTCATACTGTACATGCATACATTTACGCCACCCTCACACATAAATACATTTATACACCGCCACTCTCATACATACATACACCGCCACCCTCAAACATGCATACATTTATACACCGCCACCCTCATGCATACATACACCGCCACCCTCATACATGCATACATTTATACACCGCCACCCTCATGCATACATTTATACACCACTACCATCATACATGCATACATTTACGCCACCCTCATACATACATACATACACCACCACCCTCATACATGCATACATTTACGCCACCCTCATACATACATACATACACACACCGCTACCCTCATACATGCATACATTTATACACTGCCACCATCATGCATACATTTATACACCGCTATCATCATACATGCATACATTTACGCCACCCTCATACATACATACATACATACATAGGGACAACAGGCTTTGAGCGCTAGGGACAAGTGTATAGGTGCTGTGTGCAAATGGCTGCCCTCTGGGAGAGGGATGCCGCCCTCAAAAGGAGAACAAGATTGCAGTAAGGATACCAGTAGGCGCCTTGTGCACACAAAAAAACCTTACAATTTAATAAAAATAAATAACATACAGGATAATTTGCATGCATGCATGCAATAAACAATTTAAAATATATGTATCAACACAATACTGTTTAAAAGTAACGGTACTCTTTACCTAGCACGGCGCCCACGATTTTGATCGTGGGCATCGCAGGTAAAAAAATCGCGGGCATCGCGGGCATTGAATGCACTAAAAATCAGGTGCGACGCGACCGACGCGATGCCCGCGATTTCCCATAGGGATCAATGTTAAATTTCTCAATTGACCCGATTTTACTGTTCAATGCCTCAATTGACCCGATTTTTCCATAGGAAACAATGTCAAATGGCCCACAAAGGCCAAATAGCCACCATGAAGTGTGAAATGGGCCCCACAATTGTTAACGCCACCCCACGATCAACGTCAACCCGAAGCGTGGCGAGCGGACGCGGATACCTTCAGGTAAACGCGTCCCTTCGCGGGCTTCACAGGTATCCGCGTCCCCTCGCCACGCTTCGGGCTCGGTGACTCGCTGCGCTCGCCACACTATTCTATTCTCAACTCCACGCCGACGTGGATAGTGGGGGTATGAAAAGGTCGTAGGACGCGTACCGCCGCCGCTCGCCACGCTTCGGGTTCACGTTGATCGTGGGGTGGCGTTAACAATTGTGGGGGCCATTTCACACTTTAGGGTGCCTATTTGGCCTCTGTGGGCCATTTAACATTGATTCCTATGGAAAAATCAGGTCAATTGAGGCATTGAACAGAAAAATCGGGTCAATTGAGAAATTTAACATTGTTCCCTATGGGAAATCGCGGGCATCGCGTCGGTCGCGTCGCACCCGATTTTTTAGTGCATTCAATGCCCGCGATGGCCGCCGTGCTAGGTAAAGAGTACCAAAGTAACATATAGTTACCAGGTCCTGGTTGAATGCTCAGGTATGCGCACAAATTGTACAGATGTTATTGTCCTGAATGAAGGCGGTGGAATTCCCAGCGCTGTGTTGGGGGACAACAATTGGGGAGGGTTGTGAGTCCTCCCAAACGTGAAACCATATTCAGCAAGAAAGTTCCTGAAATTCCTTGATCATGGAGCTTGATTTGAAACAGGCACTTTGTGGTTACCTTTGGGCGATGTGGACCACGATGGTAGTGTGTCTCCCAGGTCTTATTCAGCGAGCCGAGTGTGAGCCGCTGAACACTGAACACATTTTTACAATGAATCCTATGGAAAATCGGGTCCATCGCATCGCATCACATCTGATTGTATGCCTTAAGTTAAGGCATACAATCAAAAAATCGGGCGTCCAGATACTACATAAGTACCAATTAATCTATTTGCCTCCATTTTTCTTTTACCTTTTCCCTTCTTGTTTGTCGTGTCTTCCCTCCCCTCCTTACGCCACAGTACCCCATTTTCCACACATCTGTTCCCAAATCCTTCTTCTATGAACCAACTTTATCTCTCACCTATACAAACAGAATAGCTGCTATCTCTTTAAATGTAATTAAACTGTGCTCTAAATCATTTGGGCACACATCTAAGTGTTATATTAAATGCCAAGAGTATATTTAAACACCACGAACTTAGGAACAATATGATTCAACCTTTTTATGATATATACAAACTCCATTGGTCTGTCAGTGTAGCAATAGAAATGCCGTTTTTTTTATGCCGGTTCTGGATTTACATATTGTCTGGAAGCATGCCGTTTGCTTCTAGTATAATTTTTATTATTTTATTATTATATATTATTATATTTATGTATATGTCATTGTTATTTTGTTGTTCATATTATGCATGGAGCTGTTGTTTTAAATTTAAATAAATAAAACAAAGACTTTCGCCAGTTCATATGCTGCACATGCAAACAAGCCCTGCAATCACAAAGACTTTAATGATTGGTCCATGAAGGAAGCCCACACCTGTGTGCAACATACAGACAGGTATAAGATCAGCCCACCAAATGGAATTCCCCATTCCCAATTGATAAAGCCACCTGAGCGCGGCGAAACGCGTCTTGAAAGGAATTCCACGCTGGTTGAGATCGAGGACCTGGAGAAGAATTTGCCCAGTGTGAGCTCCAATACCCTCCTACACACCGGTCCCCGCTAGTGCTCACCAGCTAAGACACGGAGTGTTGCCTTGGACGATCCACAGCCCACTTGTCATCCCGGCGGCACACGGCAGGAGCGTGTACGTACCAACACAGAGAGGATGCTCCCGCCCGCCGCATTGTTCAGCGGCTCACACTCGGCTTGCTGGCCGGTGTAGCTGCTTCCCACAACCAAACACTGTAGGCGTGTGGCAGAAGAGCGCACCCACGCACCCCAATTGGGACCTGCTGAGAGCCTTACGGATAAGACCTGGGAGACACACTACCATCGTGGTCCACATCGCCCAAAGGTAACCACAAAGTGCCTGTTTCAAATCAAGCTCCATGATCAAGGAGTTTAAGGAACTTACTTGCTGAATACGGTTTCACGTTTGGGAGGACTCACAACCCCCCTCAATTGTTGTCCCCCAACACGGCGCTGGGAATTCCACCGCCTTCATTCAGGACAATAACATCTGTTCAATTTGTGCGCATACCTGAGCATTCAAACAGGACCTGGTAATGTTACTTTTACACAGTATTGTGTTGATACATATATTTTAAATTGTTTAATGCATGCATGCAAATTATCCTGTATGTTATTTATTTTTATTAATTAAATTCTAAGTTTTTTGTGTGCACAAGGCGCCTACTGGTATCCTTTCTGCAATACATACATACATGTATACACCACCACCCTCATACATGCATACATTTACGCCACCCTCATACATAAATACATTTATACACCGCCACCCTCATACATACATACATACACCGCCACCCTCATACATAAATACATTTATACACCACCACCCTCATACATGCATACATACATACATACACCGCCACCCTCATACATACATACATACATACATACATGTATACACCACCACCCTCATACATGCATACATTTATACACCGCCACCCTCATACATCCATACATTTATACACCACCACCCTCATACATGCATACATTTATACACCGCCACCCTCATACATAAATACATTTATACACCACCACCCTCATACATGCATACATTTATACACCGCCACCCTCGTACATGCATACATTTATACATCGCCACCCTCATACATACATTTATACACCGCCACCCTCATACATACATACATACATGTATACACCACCACCCTCATATATGCATACATTTATACACCGCCACCCTCATGCATACATTTATACACCGCTACCATCATCCATGCATACATTTACGCCACCCTCATACATACATGTGTACACAACCACCCTCATACATGCATACATTTACGCCACCCTCATACATAAATACATTTATACACCGTCACCCTCATACATACATACATACATACATCACATACACCACCACCCTCATACATGTATACATTTATACACCGCCACCCTCATACATTTATACACCATCATGCATACATGTATACACCACCTCCCTCATACATGCATACATTTACGCCACCCTCATACATACATTTATATACCGTCATACATACATTTACACACCATCACCCTCATACATACATACATACATTTATACACCGCTACCATCATACATACATACATTTACGCCACCCTCATACATACACGTATTCACCACCACCCTCATACATGCATACATTTACGCCACCCTCATACATAAATACATTTATACACCGTCACCCTCATACATACATACATACATACACCACCACCCTCATACATGTATTCAATTATACACCGCCACCCTCATACATACATTTATACACTCACGTTCGCATGTGGTATGGGTGTAGCTTTGCATAGTGCGTACGTGCAAATGTGAAAGCAAACAAATCAACCAGAATAGGTCCTTTATCTCCGTTCACTTTATCTCCGACCAAGGCTTAGTAAATAGACCCTTTATATATCTTACCTACCACCAGGGGCATAATGCCCATAGATCCCTGGGAGGCTGACCTACAGCATGAGGCCACCGGTCCAGAGTTTTGTCCTATCCCCCTCCTGTCTCCTACACAAGCAACTTTTGCCTGTTCACATAGCAGAGAACCTAACACTGCAAATACTCATATACGTCTATATCCATTGTGACATCTGTTAAAGTGACAGGAGTGGGTGCTTTCTCGTGGTGTAACAGTTTCTGAGATGTTTATGGCCTCCTCTAGGGGAGGGGTGTGTATATTTGTGATATTCAGGGGATTATGGTAATGAGTTGATGGGCAGCTTGATCAATGTTTTGGGATTGGTGTTCAGTCTCAGTGGGGAGAGGTGGAGTATTATTTGAAATGTGCAGGTTTGTCACAGCAGCTGAAAGGTTTCGGGGGCCACAAGACTGCCAATCATTGTGAAACCAATGGCTTCCACATAGGTGTAGTGATGTATTATTCCCACCTATTTGGTGTTAGTCCCACCTACATTTCATTTCATGCCGCTAACATTAGGCTGCTTCTAGAAATATTTCAAGGGCCACTATTAATTACCAATCCACCCCTGCCTACCACATAGGGATGGCCATCGTTGCCATTGCCATCGATGGTTGCCATCGATGGCAATTCTGCAACTGGCCATCGATAGTGCTTAACTATGCAATGGATGACCATCGATATTTTTACATATCGATGGTCATCCATTGTATTTGATTGATTGGCCTGTGGGCCAATCAAAACACAGGGGGCGGGGCTTCGTGGGTGTCGGGTGACAAAGCTATGCTCAGTGTCCCGGCAAAAAAGCAAAACATCGTTTTGCTATTCCATCGATGGAGGGAAACCATCTGGCTCTCCCCCATCGATGGCAAAAGTATTCAACATCGGCCATGAACCATCGATGATTTCGAATCATCGATGGTCGATGGCCATCCCTACTACCACATAGACATGCATATACACTAGGGTTAACTTTAATAACCAAATAACCCACCAGTATATTTTTGGATTTTGAGGGCAATAAGTTATGAATACAATACAATCATACAGTATTCACATTCCTTATTTGAATATAGATACTGGATGATTCCACTGAAATCCATTTCCATATGACTGCAGTTTGTACTACAGTGTGTCAGCATGCTGTATGTGAGTAACGGGAGGCGGAACTTCCTCCAAGAGAGGCTTGCACAATTAGGACAATTGTCACAGATGCATCATCCATCTCGCAATTAACCTTTTCACACATTCGCATATTGGAGGTGTGACTGTAGGCCTGATTCAGACTCCGTTGCAGTTTTGTGTAGTCTACGGGGGAGCCACCCATACCATTACAGGTTCAAAGCACCCTGGTCCTTCCTTCGAAGTGCCCTCACATAAGTGGCTGCCCCCTGGCTGCAAAGCCAAACGAAGGCCAGTTAGGGTCGCAGTGGCTGCGCGTGCTGTCCTGCGGTCACCACGACCCTCCCCTGAGGCAGCCCAGGCACCTGCATTTATTGAGCTGCTCCAAAAAAACACCCCAATGCCCCCGTCAGAAACTAAACTGCCACCAGGAGGTGATCACAATTGAAGTGTGAACTGGCGCATGCATGATCTGCGATGTTCAGAGATTTGCTAATGGGTCTGAATTGGTATCCACTCGGCATTTACACTCATAGGTCCAGAAAGGGGGAGTGGCTGAATTGAAGGGGTGTGTGGCTTGTGGGGGGCTCATTTTTGTCACTCTGGAGGCTCCAGAGATTCTGACTTTCCTAGAGACTGAGCTTCAGTGTAAGCACTTTGTTCGGTAAAACACCCGTTTTACCACATTTACCTATGTAGCCTATGGGCTTCTTTTGCCGTCTGCCGTCCGCGCGCCGCCCCCCCCCCCCCCCCCTCACCCCCTGGCCTCCTCTGATCTCCTCCTCCCCCAGCAGGTGTCACAGCCGGGAGGACATCCGGCTGCAGGGGGGAGGAGGAGACGCAGGGGGACGCTGGCAGCCGCCGGGAGGTGACGGAGACCCCCGCAAACCACATCACAGGTATCGCGGGGGTCTCCGTCACCGCAACCCGATGCTTGCCGCATATGTTAGTACATATGCAGCAGCATCGCGGCGGCTGTTACGCGAAGGGCGGCGATGTATATTAATACATCCCGCCCAAGCTGTGGGATACCAGAGAAGGAACTATTCTAATTGTGATAGAGGGGTACCAGGGAGTTCAGTGCAGTTCTCTTTGAAATTATAGCATTGCCAACATATCTGAAGTACCAATGTTGTGCAAGCCAGCCAGTCTCACCTAACTTTAAGCAACAACTATAAAAGAAAAACCTAAAGACAGAACCCAGACACGAAGATCACCTCATAAGAGAAGTAAATTCTCCTTGCATGAATGAATGCTGTCACTGGTGCAGATGCGGGGTGTGGCACTCTGACAGGATGCGTGGGTCTGCCATCTGTGACGGCTGCTGCCTAAACATCGTCACCACTAAGAGGAACAATCAAATTCTCCAGAAAGTTGCAGGAATGATAAGAAACGCTGAGTAGCATGGGTAGGTGCCCTATTTCTAGGGGAAATAAAAAATATAAATCCCCTGTCGTAGGGATCATTCATTTTCCACAGACCTTTCATTTTCTCTTTATTGGATATTCATTATTCGTAGCTGATATACTGTATGGCGATTCGCATTGAAGAAATCTTTCTCCACTAAGCCCTGTATTTATTAACCCCTTCAGTGGCAGGGTTTTAAAACAAAAAGGTACTTGTTTCCTAGCACGGCGCCCATCGCATACCTTAATTAGTGGTATGCGATGGGACCCGATTTTCGGGTCTTAAGAGCCGCAATGTACAATTTTAATATCGCATCGCATGCCATTACAATGGCATGCAATGTGATTTCTAATTGTACAGGCACCCTGAAGGGTGATTACTATGTTAAATGCACCCCCATTGTTAACGCCGACCTTACTATCAACGCCAACCCGGAGCGTGGCGAGTGCAGCGAGCCCGCGAGTGGCGGCGGTACACATCCTCCGACCTTTTCATACCCCCAGTATCCACGTCGGCATGGAGTTCACTTTATATAGTGTGGCGAGCGCAGCAAGCCACTGAGTCCGAAGCGTGGCGAGCCCCGCGAGGGGACGCAGAATACATGTGAAGTTATCTGCGTGTGCTCGCCACGCATCGGACTCTGTGGCTCGCTGCGCTCGCCACACTATATAAAGTCAACTCCACGCCGACGTGGATAGTGGAGGTATGAAAAGGCCTCACGGGCTCGCTGCGCTCGCCACGCTTCGGGTTGGCGTTCATAGTGGCGGTGGCGTTAACAATGTGGGTGCATATAACATAGTAATCACCCATCAGGGTGCATGTACAATTAAATCATTGTTTTGATCGCATCGATCGCATCGCGATCGATGCGATCAAAACGATGGCATAAGATTAAAATCGTGGGCGCCGTGCTAGGAAACAAGTACCAACAAAAACCTTGGGGATGTCTTTTAAATTTGGTCAGGGGAGGAAATACAGGGGGATCACAGAGGGAATTGACCAGGGATAACTAGCACTGACCACCAATGAAGATCCCGGCATCAGCGCTGATTCCCGGCCGCCCTGCTGCATCCGGGAATCAGTATAATGCATTACACAGTTAAGCCCACTCCCAGCCAATATGAGATGGGGCAAGCTTAAGTGTATCAGGCAATATGCTGATTCCCGGTTCATGGCGATCAGCACTGCGGTCCCCAGAAAGTGGCATAGGGGCCCATTTATCATTTAAGAATTGCGGCTTAATCCCTGAAAACGGTTAGCCGCAAATGTTAAGCAACCTCCGAATGTTTCAAGCAGGGACTGCAGCAGGTTTCTCCGATACCTGCTGGGATCCCACCTGCTCTGCCGGCAGCGGCATCCCCCATAGGTTATGGATGCGATGCTGCCCGATATATCAATGTCCCTTTCTGTGCAGGGAGCAGTGGTGTAGCTACATATGTGGCAGACTCCGCGGCGGCTTGGGGGAGCAGCGCCAGCGGGGTCCATGGTGGGCGCCGCTGGCTGAACTGACAGGCGACCCAGGCAGCAGTGAGTGCTGAGCTGGTCCCGCCCTGTACATATCTAAATGAGCGGGGACCCAGTGTAGTGCATCTTGAATGAGGGGGTCCCACCCTATTCATATGTAATGAGTGGGTCCCGCTCATTACATCTGCATGGGGTGGTGGAACGGCTCATTAAATATGCACTGTGCTGGATCCCCACTCATTAGATTTGCAGCGCTCACTGCTGCCTGGGTCACCTGTCAGCTCAGCCAGCAGCGGAATATTTTTGGGCTGGGGGGAGAAAAATTTCTAGCTACGCCACTGGCAGGGAGATACATCCCAGCGATGGGATCGCATATTACAATGCGATTCTGGACAGTAATAATCTGCCCAGATCGCAAGGTATATGTGATCATTTGTAAATTGGCTCCATAGCTCGGAAACCTTCTGCGCTAGTCAGCACCAGCAGCGCAGCTCAGCCCGGAAGATTTCCAGACGTGCCAATTAATGGGTTAATCTCACTACTTATTTATTATTTATTTATTGTACTGTATTGATACAATGTATAATTATTTTCAGCACGATCCATCCAAATGATTTATAAAAATTGTACCAGCAGTCAGGACTAGCGTTTCGCTTGTGTGGATGTCAGTTATTGATATAGTTCATTTTGGCATTGAGGAGCCTGCACACTGCACGTGCCGTGCATCAAGCGTCTGGTCTTTCCTTTAATGCACCTTTTCCTGATGTCACATTAAGATTATACTGTATATACCTCAGTTTCTATCTATGCTATCCAAATGAATCCAGTAGATTTTGCGTGATGCCGGAACAGACAAAAATTCTGTAAGAACATTTTTCACCTCCATAGTTCATAAACAATCCCTAGTAATATATCTTTAAAAATCGATTTAGTCACAACAATTACAGTTTTAGTATACTGTATGTATACATTCGAGTAGAGTAGGTAACTATGTCCCTTTCCCACTGCAGGTCTAAAACGGTAAATTGCCGATTTTTCAGCGCAATTTACCGTTTAAGGCTGCAGTGGGAAAGCGCCAGAGTTGAAATACCATACCTCCCAACTTTCAAAGTTGGGAGGTCGGGACGTCCGCGCGGCGAAGCCGCGCGCGCTCCCGAAAAGGGGGCGCGGCCTCGCGGAAAGGGGGCGTGGCCTCGCGGGGTGACGCGAAATTCGGCCACGCCCCCGTTTTCGCCGCTCGTCGGCGCTGAATAGACGCTGTGCGCATGCGCACAGCGTCTATTCTCGGGAAGCTGGGGGGGCTCCCAACTGTCCCCCCCCCACCGCGGGACAATGGCGGCCCCGGGCGGGACGCGGGAACGTCCCCGAAAATCGGGACGTTCCCGCGGGAATCGGGACAGTTGGGAGGTATGAAATACCGGTTAAAGATAACCTGTATTTCAACCTGTTTAAAAAGCAGAGTCCTACACGGTTAAATACCGTTTTTAAGGCAGTGGGAATGCCTTTTAAACGGTATTTAAACTCCAGGCAGTCCCTGTGCCTGATGAGAACTAGTAGTTCCCACTTTGCGCATGTGTCATGAGCGCAGAGCATAATAATGAGCCGCTCATTACATATGCACATATGTAATGAGCGGCTCATTATTATGCTCTGCGCTCATGACACATGCGCAAAGTGGGAACTACTAGTTGTCATCAGGCACAGGGACTGCCTGGACCCCGTATGGACCCCCGCAGCCTCCCCACTGCCCTGCATCCCTGACCTGGATCCCCGTGCAGGTAAGTACAAGGGGAGGGGAGATGGGGGCACAGGGGGTTAGGCACTCTTTACACTGGGGGGGGGGGGGGGTTAGGCGCTCTTTACACTTTGGGGGGGGGGGTTAGGCACTCTTTACATTTTAAACGGTTCACTGCAATGGGAATGGTACTTAAACGGCATTTCAAACGGTAATCTGCTGCAGTGGGAATGCTAATACCGTTTTAAATACCGTTTAAAAATACCAGTACTTAAAACGGGTCTGCAGTGGGAAAGCAGCATAAGCGTTCACACACATTGGCCTATTGTTTATATTGAAAATAGTAAACTACCACCAGCCAACAATCACGTGTTGCTATGGATAACATAGTAGCATATGCTTGTACACAGCACATGAAAGCTTCTGGGAGAGCATTTCCTCCAATTGTATTATTCAACATTGTTTATTTCTTTTTGCATTGTGGCTTTATTGCCTAATGAACGACCACAACATAGTATTTGGGAAGTGTGACGGGTATTTCAGTACAATGACTAGAGAAGTGGGAAAACTATAAAATATTAAGTTGTCATTCAAAGTGTCTCCATTAAGAATGTCAACTCCAGAATAATGACACGATAAGATCTTGCATTTTTTTTTCCCGCTGGCGGTATGCAATTTGATTGACAGACGGCCAGCTTTAATGGGAGGGTCAGGGTAAACAAAGGCCATTTGTAGCCTTGCACGGGGCAGAGTTTCACTCTGGTAGGGCTGCGGCTATCTGATCACATGGCTCTGCTTTTTAGCAGCCCCTTGATCAGGTCCAAATAACCCCCATAGTTTGTCTGTTGACCGGCAGGATGCCGTTGTGTACATTATGGGGGGTATTCTGGCTGATTCACTCGGATGTGAATTCGCAGCTTTGCTAATGAACCAGATCCCAACTTGCGAATGGTGGTCCACCGGTCCACCATTCCTAATGCGAGTACATTCGCACTGGCTGTGAATGGATGTTTTACATAAACATCCACTCACAGCCTGCAGGGTAACACCCACAGCATTCGATGGACACCGACAATCGAATGATGTGGAACGTGCACGCGTAATGTTGCAACCTTACTGCCCAAGAATTCATGCACATTTTTGGGCAGTATTCAATGCCGCTGATTTGCCGCTTTTCATGGCGAATGTGTCCTATTTTCGTGCTCCCTGGCGAATTTTTTGACTGGAAAAGTAATTTGCCATATTCAATGCTCACAATTCGCCACAGGGCGAACTATTATTCGCCGTCTTCTAGTTGCCGCAATTCGCCATTGGTTTTTAATGTGTTTTTCAATGTGACTCGCCATGAGTGTATTCAATGCTCGGATGGCGATTTTTTTTTCTAAGTGATTTTCGCCATGTGTCACCGTGTAGCAATCGCCATCTTTTTATGGTGAACTAGAATGTGATCTTTTAAAATAAAGTTGTTGTTTTTTTTATTTGGTGTCAAAAAAACAGTAATTTTATTCTGTGAAGGGGCATGCGATTTTTATTCATGTACTTGCTGCACATGAATATATATTTAATAAAAAAAAGAAAATCTTTTACACATAAGCCAGTAGGGGGTGGGGAGCCGCTCATTAATATTCACTTCACACTGCTCCCACTCATTACATATGCACGAGCGGGAGCAGTGCAGCGGCTCCCTAACCGCGTCCCCTGCCAACTCTCAGGGGGGCAGCTTCTGCTGCCTGTGTCCCCGGAAGCCCTTATTCCCCCCCAACACATTCGGCGCAGTCAGGAAGACTTCCATCTCCCTGTCTGCCACCGTCCCCTGGATCCCTGCGGGACAGCGACCCCCTGCTGCATTGAATAGGCAGAAAAGGAGCACAGCGGATGTGCAGCGAATCCTAAACAGGCGTCGCTGCACATGCCAAAAAAGTGCTTTGAGTACTTCCCTTTGAGGGAAGTGGGCGGGCAGCTGACATCTGGTGCAAACGGCCATGCGTATGGACCTGAATAAGGTCCTAGGTCTACAGGTAACATGTGAACATTCAGAATATTGACAATGTGAATGTTGACACAGCGTTGTTAGCATAATTATACCCTCAGCCTAACCCTAAAAATAACACTGACATGGACGGCTGACATTGGGCCTCAGGACATTCACAATATTCACTATCAACATTCTGTACATCTGAATGGCGACAGTACCACACATGCAATGTATATGTTCCACCAATGAACTAGTTATTGTTAAATAATAAGCTGGTTTATTGTGATTACATAACTTTTTTAGTCACTCATACTGCAGGGGTATGGGTCATTGGTTAGACCCTATTTAGCTCGACATGCATTAAGTCGACCACTGAAGGTTGATAGGCTTAAGTCGACACGAGAAATAGGTTGACATTGTTTAAATTGACAGGGTTAGAAGGTCGACAAAAGCAATAGGTCGGCAATTGGAAGGTCAACGGTCAAAAGGTAGACAGGAGGTTTTTTCTGCATAAATGTTGACATAGTCGACATGGACACCATCAAAGTGTACCGCGTCCCCTTGCTTCAGTCAAGGCGCCTTGCTATGCTGGGCACACTATTTTATTCTCCCACCAAAGCGGATATACTGTAGTGTATCTTACAATTAAAATTATATCAATATACATATCATATAAACAATAAAAATAATAAATATAAAAAGCCACTGAACAATTAATACAGTTACAGTACACCGCCGGCAACCTAGGTTCAAGCACTGTGCAGGATTATCGATTTTGCCGGATTAATGGTTTAAACGTTAAATATGTCTAATTTTAATAATTTTGCACTTTCAGTACATTTCCAAAGCAATAAATAGTAAAAAACACATGCTACAGTTTATTATTATTAAATGAATAATCACAGTAGTGTTTATGGCAGTGTACTATATACTGCATAAACAAAACAAATATGAAACAGGTATACTGTAAGAATCCTTTAGAGTTGAATTGAGATATACGTGTCAAAACACCCCCCCCCCAATATTTCTGTACGGTAAATACTTTTATCTTTCTATCCTTCTAATGTATGTCCATCATTCATTACAGGATCACTGCAGGTGGTCCTTGGTTTCCCATATGACTATCATCTATATACTGTACTGTATATGTCTAGTGTCCGTGAGTCTCTGAAACACTGCCATCTGCTGGCAGAGAGTGAAACTACATCTCTTTCTCACACATGCACAAACACAGAAGGTAGCAGTCTAGTTTTCAAAGCTTTTGCTTCGAGTGGGCTTACTAGTCCTATTATAAGATTATGTCACAAACATGAATTAGAAGCAGGGGTGATTTTTGTTTGTGTTACTACTGGTCAACCCCAATAAAAATCTTTGTTTTAAAAGTGAGGGTGATTAAGGTTGGTATGCAATCTGCCGCCGCTATTTCCACTGGGTTAAAAAGCGGCGGCTCCCTATTCAATGCTGCCTTTAACGACAGCATTGATGCGGGATTATGGCAAAACGGGCCCAACTTTAAAAGCTGCTGATAACGAGCAATAACGGCTTATAACACTCCTGCATCGGTCGGTACTGTGAACTGCTCAATAGAGGAGCCGCTTACCTCAGTGCTGCCGCCGACACCTCACAGGTGGTCACAGGGGGTTGTGCTGGATGCATATTGCTCAGCTGATCAGGAGCATTTAACCAGGTCAGCCAGGGAAAGGGTAGACGTGTACCCAGCTTAAGAAGAAACGCTTTATATAGTAACTATAAAGGTCTGCACAGATGGCTGGGTACCATCTGGACAAGGTACTTTATCAATGTTAATCTTGTTTAGTCAACCACATCCTAATGGTGCGCTTGTATTGCTGCAGAGCATGTTTCCTGGCTCTGCTTCCTCCTTTATGAACACAGTATATATAGCAATCGGACCACAGACCGTGAATTCTTACACTGCGGTAGCCGCCGGAGCGCGGGACGGCTGCCGCAGGTGAATTTGTAAGTATTTGTTTTTTATATATGGCCCGCAAGGCATTTTTCGCCAGTACAAATGGCCCTTGTCCCCAAAAAGGTTCCCCACCCCTGTTTTAATAAGAAGAATATTAATATTTCAGTGACAGGCAAGCAGTAAGTAACCTGCAGTTAGCTAATCCAGCTGCAGACATCCGCTTATCAAATATCAGTTGTTCTTACATACACCAAGGCACCTAACAACAGTATGGCATACTGTGTTATAAACTCATACACTTCAGCTCCTTGGCAGTGCCCCCTGTCTCTGCCCATTTTCCCTTCATTCCTTGCCGTTTCCCACAATCCCCCTACCTCCCACTGCGCGCACCATGTGCATGATGTTTGGTGCACACATGCCAAAGCCACAATTAGAGCCAGCACACAAACTTGCATGACAACCAAATATGGAGGAGTGTCCATTTCAATAATATTAAAAATGACAGAAGATTACATCTTTTTTATTATTAATTATTATTATCTTATATGGCGCCACAAGGGTTCCGCGGTGGGTAACAATACATAAATGAGCAAAACAAATAACGAATTACAGTACAAGGCAATATAGAACAAGTACATGGTAAATAAAGACAGTTGCATTCAGGGGCCAGGACACTGAAGCAGTTATTAGGATGGCAGAGATATATATTCATTGGCAGATAGATATAGCTATGTGGTTCTCCAGATGTTGTCAAACTACAAATCCCATCATGAGACAGTTTTGCAATAAGGGAGTGTTAAAACTGGCATGGCATGCTGGGATTTGTAGTTTCACAACATCTGGAGAGCCACAGGTTGGCCTGTCCTGTTCTATAAGGAAGGGGTAGACAGACAGGAATGACACAGAAGTAGTAGAAGTGATCTTAAGGAGAAGGTTAGGATGAGAGATGGCTGGTTTTAAGAAAGAGTGGATATATTGGATTACATTTATTATGGCTGAGCAGCTATTTCTATGTGTGTGAAACTATTAAACATGAGCAGCTTACTCGGATTAAATATTAACATGTCACTAGGGTACTACTGCCATCTGATTTCCATAAAAAAGGCCAGCCAGAGAAAACCACAGTCCAAACTTTGGGCCTTGACCTGCACTACTACAGGGACCTGCAGGTATATTGCACATCCATACCTCCCAACTGTCACGATTACAGCGGGACAGTCCCGATTTTCGGGTCCTGTCCCGCTGTCCCACTGCGGGGGGTGGCAGTTGGGAGACCCCCCAATCTAATAGAATAGACGCTGTGCACATGCGCACAGCGTCTATTCTTGTATGAAAATGAGGTTGCGGCTAATTAGCATAAGCCGCGCCCTCATTTGCATACGTCCCGCCCCATTTTCGGCCGCGTGAGTGTCCCTATTTCCCCAACACAGAAGTTGGGAGGTATGCACATCCATGTTTCATGTGCAGTGAAGCACATTTTTTAGAAGCACTTCAAGAAAAGCTTCATGCATGCATTAAATGCCATTGCCACAAGTAATAACATTTGTCCTAATGTTCCATTACTGGTGCCATTAGTTTAACCCTTTGAGTGCCAACATCTGAGAGAAATGCGTAAAAATATCAGCTAAAAATGCCAGCGTCACTCACATTGTTATATCAATTCCAATAAACATGTTGAGTAACAAAAGATTATATTTCCTATAAAAGATAAAAATAAATGGTCAATATGATGAATAAAAATGTCTACTTGCCAATTTTCACTCCTATTTTGCCAAATTCACTTGGCACTCAAAGGATTAATGAGGTTGAACGGAACAGGTTTTAAGGACAGAAAATACAAACAAGTTGGACATGTAACAGAACACCTGTGATGTTATTTCTACACACTGCAGCTGATGCAGCGTTACACTGTATGTATGGAAATGGAATGGGATCATTCGTCAGACTGCATTTAGGTCTACAAGCATTAGGTCTACACCTGGGGTAGCCAACCCTAGTCCTCGAGAGCTACCAACAGTGCATGTTTTGCAGGTCTCCTCACAGAATCACAAGTGAGCTAATTAGCTCCATCTGTGGATCTTTTAAAATGTGTCAGTGATTAATGAGTGCAGCTGTGCAGCAGCTAGGTTGTCTGGAAAATGTGAACTGTTGGTAGCTCTCGAGGGCTAGGGTTGGCTACCACTGGTCTACACCATTAGGGCTTCTGAAGGTCGACATGGGTTAGGTCGACAGGGTCATTAGGTCGACATGTGTTAGGTCGACAGGTCTTAGGTCGACAGTGAAAAAGTCTACTTTTTTTTTTTTTTTGCATTTTTTCAAGCGTCGACAGAGTCAACATAGCACCGCGTGCTCGCGATGCGTCGGGCACGGTGCCTCGATACGCTCGGCACACTATTTTATTCTCCCACCACGCCCTAGTGGATGGTAGGGCATGAAATACCGTCTGTCGGTACATGTGGACTCATAAAACAGTCAAATGACCCCATGTCGACCTTTGGCCTGTCGACCTTCCCCATGTTGACCTAATGACCCTGTTGATCTAAGTCATGTCGACCTAAATGCATGTCGACCTAGTGGTGTAGACCTAAATGCTGTAGACAATATGACCGTATCCCATGGAAATAAGTATGAATATCCCCCATGTGCAGATATGTTCCCTTTCCTACAGCTTTACCTCCCCGATCTGTTGGCTTGGTCTTCAAGTAATCATTATCAATGTCCAACATTGTCAAGCACCAGCCTTATCCATAGCACAAAAGATCTATCTGAAACCGGCATCAACATGTATGCAAATCCTGCATAGCCTGCAATTCTGCCAACCCTCACTTTCTTGGTCTACATCAGGCATTCCCAACCACGGTCCTCAAGGCACACCAACAGTGCACGTTTTAGTGATATCCAGGCTTCAGCACAGATGGTTTAATCAGAATCCCTCAGATACTAATTAAGTCACCTGTGCTCAAGCCTAGATATCTACAAAACCTGCACTGTTGGTGTGCCTTGAGGACCATGGTTGGGAATGCCTGGTCTACACGAAACCACCCTGTTACAGACCACTTGCTATCAGTCAATCACAACTGGAGTTGAATCTGGATTGTACACAGCTCTGAATCGCCCATGGGAGTTCACACATAGAGCCTTATTCTGGTTCACGCTCAGAGGCAAATTCCTTCTCAAATGGACAAATCCATGTGCACTACAGGTGGGGCAGATAATATCTCTCACAACATGACCCCTTCCAGGAGGGACACAATTCTCTGCTCCTGGACTTCCCTGGTAATGTATGATTACCATCACCTGTGGTGAAACACCTTTCTTAGCAATTAACCTGTTCAACACAGATGATGGTAATCATTAGAGACAGGATTAAATGCAACAAAAAAAGCTTGAACTATGCATGAAAAATACTTAAAATATGCATTAAAAGTGTTAAAATATGCTACATTAAATATTTAAAAAAAGTAATTTTTAACTTATTTATTTAAAAATCAGAAAACAATTAGTTGCAAATAAACCTCAAAAATAGACCCACAGCATCTGCAGATGTCAGTATGCTGGCTGCTACAGTATACTGCAGCGTCCAAAGCTCTTCTTGCATCAAGTACATGGACCCTCATCTCCAGTGCAGATGGATAAAATGTCAGCATAGCGTGTGAGGGCGGCGCAGTGGAAGGCTTCCTCCCTGCGCCGCATACTCACTGTGACACGGCATTTCCTCCACACCGCATGATGTCACAACCCTTCTGCCTGCCTCCTCTGCTGCAGAAGTCTGTCTCTTGGCGTAAAGTCTCAGGCCAGGGGCAGGCAAAGGTTCATGAGCTTCATAATGGCATCCGCTCCGACTGACTTTTATCAACATGGATTGGCAGCCTAGAGCAGTGTCCAAGGTTCCCCACTGTGCGCACATATTGCCCCAGCCTGCACACTCTACCACTACCTGGCCAGCAGCAACAGGGCAAAGCAGTGCTGTGACTCGCGGGTGGGAAGAGGACGGGGCCTAAAATATGCACCATCACTAGATTTTAGGTAAAATATGCAATAACCAGTGAGAATGGACAAAATATGCAAATTCATATAATCCTGTCTCTAGTAATCATACATTACCAGGGAAGTTCAGGAACAGAGCATTTATATTGCCATCACCTGTGGGGAAACACCTTGCTTATCCATTTACCTGATTAAAACAGGTGACAGCAATCATACATTACCAGGGAATGTGCAGGAGCAGAGCATTGTTGTGTCCCTCCTGGAGAGGGTCATGTTGGGAGGTGTGAGATACAGTATAACATGTGCAGAGAGAGTTAGATTTGGGTGGGGTTTTTCTTCAAAGCCAGATCTATATTGCAGTGTAGAAATAAAGCAGTCAGTATTTTCCCTGCACAGAAACAAAATAACTCACCCAAATCTAATTCTCTCTGCACATGTAACATCTGCCCCACCTGCAGGGCACATGGTTTTGTCCATTTGAGAAGGAATTTGCCTCTGAGAGTGAACCAGAATAATGCCCATACTGTAGAAAGCATTTGTCATGGGCGTATAGGAGGAGATGCATCCCATTTTGAGGTGAGGCGACCTGGGGGCTAATTCAGCAAGAGGCACAGATCTGCATAAATCACAGATCTGTTACTGCATTCTGTTGTGGGGGTGGCGACTCGCTGTTGTGAGGGTGTGGTCCGGACCACACAGAGGTATACAGACCATTTGGAGGGGAGTTTGCATTGGCTTTGTGATATAACACAAAGTCACTGGGACCCAAAATATAGCCACCCTGTGACTGGCTTCCCTAGCGGCAGCCGGTAATGTGAATGCACTTCGCTGTGTCCTGTGCTGGGCCGCCACCCCACAGCCTGGCACAACAGGATGTAGTTTTGCTAATCTAAGCAAAACTACAAACCAAGCTGAATTAGGCCCATGGATGCAGACTGATGCCACAAGTAATGTTATGCTTTCTCCAGACAGTAAGCTGGGTACACGCTATATCAGTGATGGCTAACCTTGATACTCCAGCTGTTGTTGAACTACAGATCTCAGCATGCTCTGCTACAGTTTTACTATTTGCCCACGCTAAAACTGATGCAGGGCATGCTGGGATGTGTAGTTCAACAACAGCTGGAGTGTCAAGGTTAGCCATCACTGCACTAAACAATGAGCGTTAGAGGGGGGGGAGCGGGGGCCATGATGATTGCTTGTTATTGTAATGTAAGATACGTTGTTCCCTACCTGCTCATGTGCAATTTGCCCTTAAGTCTTTTTACGTTTTTAAACTGCACATTCACTTGGAAACGAAACAAGTGAAACTATCTTGGAAAGTTTATCTGTATTAGTTATCACTCAGACATAGCTGCCTACCCTCCTGCATTCTGCTGGAGACTCCCTGAAATAAGAGCAATCTCCCTCCCTCTCTCCCTCATTAGTCTAGCAATCTCCCTCATGTCACCTAGCCCACATTACACTGTTACATTTTTGGGCAAAAAAGGAATGAGAGATTGATACATTTACATTGAATCATCAGCACTATTTCCCAGCACTTTACCAAGTATAGTCGCTCTTACTAACTGCTTTGGGGCTCATCTACATTTGGATATAAGTCATTTTAAATTACACTCCCATGCTTCTAGGTGCCACGTTCACAGTCTCTTTTCACAGTCTCTCCATATATGGAACTAGACACGCCCTTTGGGAGGAGCATGACACGCTTCCTCAATGGGGTGCTGTGCAAAATTCGGTACTTGTTTCCTATCTGGGCGCCCACGATTTTAATCGCGGGCATCGGGGGTAAAATCGGGGCCATCGCGGGCATCGCGGCCGATAAAAAATCGGGTGCTATGGGCCAGACGCGATGCCCACGATTTTCCCATAGAGAACAATGTTAAATGCCTCAATTTACCCGCGATGACCACGATTTACCATAGGAAACAATGTTAAATGGATCAATTTACCCAAATCAGCATAGGAACAATAGTAAATGGGCCAAAAACACCCCTGAACATTGAAAGGACGCGAGGGGCGGCGGTACGCGTCCTCCGACCTTTTCATGCCCTACTATCCACTAGGGCGTGGAGTGAGAATAGAATAGTGTGGCGAGCGTAGCGAGGCGAGCGGACGCGGATACCTTCACAGGTAAACGCGTCCCTTCGCAGGCTTCCCAGGTGTCCGCGTCGCCATGGACACCTGGGAAGCCCGCAAGGGGACGCGTATAACTGTGAAGGTATCCGCGTCCCCTCGCGGGGCTCGCTGCGCTCGCCACGCTTCGGGCTCGGTGGCTCGCTGCGATGGCCACACTATTCTATTCTCACTCCACGCCCTAGTGGATAGTAGGGCATGAAAAGGTTGGAGGACGCGTACCGCCGCCCCTCGTGGGCTCGCTGCGCTCGCCACGCTTCGGGTTCACGTTGATGGCGGGGTGGCGTCAACTACTTTTGGGGGGACATTTCTATGTTCAGGGGTGTTTTTGCCCCATTTCCCATTGTTCCCTATGATAATTTGGGGAAATTGATCCATTTAACATTGTTTCCTATGGTAAATCGTGGTCATCGCGGGTCAATTGGGACATTTAACATTGGTCCCTATGTAAAATCGCGGTAATCGCGTCGGTCGCATCGCATGTCATTATAATGGCATGCGATGTACCCGCGATGCCCGCGATGGGCGCCCAGATAGGAAACAAGTACCCAAAATTCTACTACCGTCTATAATCTCCCTGAAACTAGTTTTCAAAAGTAGGCAAGTATGGTTATCAGACCACCTATAAAGAGCATCTCTCACAGGTTCTTACTCCATTATATGTATAATATTATCATTTCAGCAATCAAAATTTCCCTGCTACTGAGAATCTTCAGACATTAAGGACCAGATGTATGACACTTCAAAAGGTGATACCCAGACTCCTGTAACATGGCAGTTAGGAGCTGATTGGCTGGCTGTTTATCACTCTCCATTTTATCACTATTTAAATCTTGATACATCTGGCCCTAACAGTGAATCTTAATTTTTAATTCCATCTTAGATCAAATAAAAAAATAAGATAGATGTGGTTCAGATGGAGAGACTAAACCCACAAGGACTAGCTTCCCATTTTCTTTGGCCAACCACAACATTTTTTTCATATCAGATATTACTCTGTCAGCAATAAAATGTCAGCAAAAAATAAATTGTACATCCAGTTAATATTTTTTGCATGCTAGTTCTGGACACAATAAACTTTCTAAATTTTCCATCTCTGCTCACACTAGTCATACAGACTGGACTTATGTGGGGTACACACCAGGACGTGTGCGGGTCGTCAGTGTCTCGTCCGACCCGCTCGCGATGACGCGGAGCGCACGACCTGCTCACGATGTGCACCGTGAGCGGTACCGATCCCGCGGATTCAGTATGAAATCCCGGCGGTCGGGATCCCGACGTCCAAAATCCCGACCGCCGAAATCCCGACAAGGGGGGGACGTGGATCGCCCCCCCCCCTTGCGGGCTCGCTGCGCTCGCCACACAGCGGTCCCGGTGCCTCGCTACGCTCGGTACCCTAATTTATTCTTCCTCCAGGGGTGTCGTGGACACCCACGGAGGGAGAAAGTGTCGGGATTTTGGCGGTCGGGATTCTGAACGCCGGGATCCCGACCGCTGGGATTTTAACTGCATCCCGATCCCGCACCCGGGTGTATGGCCGTTTCAACGTTTTCAGATCCTACCTGCTGCAGGTAGGATCTGATTAACGACCGACTGGTCCTTTATAGAGCTGTTTTTTGTGAGACCTTGGGTGAAATTTACGAAGATGTGAAATACACTTCACAGATCATGCTATGGGCAACCAATCAAAATCTATTATTTATTTACCACCCTCTAGAAAATAGTAGACAGGATGTGATTGGTTGCCCATGGCAACATGACCTGTGAAGTGTATTATACTGTACATCTTAGTAAATTTCACCCCATCTAACTGGGACTCCATTACAACAACCGAGTTGTATTTTTAGTACAGGGTAAACATCCGGATTCATCTTTTTATCCCAACGGGAATGCAATAACGTTTCTCTGAAGTTACTAGAAGGGATATGGCTCAGCTGGGTATCTGGATGATAGATCAACCTTCATTGGGTTGACAGTAATTAGGTCGACACACGTGCTCAAAATAAAAAGGTCAACAGTGCTCAAGTTCAATCGGTTTAAATGGTCAACATGAGAATGATCGACACAGATGTCGGCGACTATCGAATGATTTCCCCTGCCTTTGCAAATATAAGTCAGTTGAGACTGACTTATATTTGTGGGTGCCCGCGATGAAGACAGGACGGGCAGCTGACGTCTTGTGTTATCAGCTGCCCACCCCCAGCAGGCATTGGCCTTCCCGCATACCCATGGGAACACCCAGCGTTTTCATGGGGACTCCCATAAGATTCTGGGCATTCCCATGGCCCAGCACCGCCCCCATCCGCCCCCAACCCTCCCTCCCTGCTGCAAACGGTCTGGCGACAGTGTAAATTGCAGAGGCCGTTCGCAGTTGGAGTTTGCACATGCACAGAAATGCGCTCGCCCAAACCCCGAGGCCGAATTCACTACGTGTGAACCAGAATCGGTCTCAAAATTACCACCTTTACAAAGTTGTGTTGACCATTTTCTGTGTCAACTTTTTTCATCTGTCGACCTTTTGTACCTATCTACCTTTTCCATGTTGACCTTATCACCCTCTCGATCTTTCTCACCCATTCTATGTACATAATTAGGGTGGACCCAATGTCTACATGGCTGACAGGAGGGGATGTGGTTGAATAGTTTACCCCAACTAGGTCGACACCGTTGGGTCAACATACAGCTAGGTCGACAGCGGTCTAAGTAGACATGTGTGAAGGTCGACAGGGGTCTAGGCCGACAATGGACTAGGTCGACATATGCGTTAGGTCGACATGGGTTAGGTCGACAGTCAAAAGGTCGACATGAGTTTTTTTTACTTTTTTTTTGAGCCGACATGTGCTGAAAGGCAGTATTTCATGCCCTACCATCCACTAGGGCATGGTGGGAGAATGAAATAGTGTACCGAGCACAGAAAGGCACCGTGGCCAAAGCATGGCGAGCGTAGCGAATTATGCGAGGGAATGCGGTGCACTTAAAATTGTGTCCACGTAGACTGTGACGACATTCAGGTAAAAAGTAAAAAAACCATGTTGATCTTTTGACTGTCGACCTAACCCATATCCACCTAACGCATGTGTTGACCTAGTCCATTGTCGACCTAGACCCCTGTCGATCTAGCTGTTGACCCAAAGATGTTCACCCAAATGTGTTGACCTAATGACTGTCGACCTACTTTTGGTCAACCAAACGATCCATACCCATCAGGAGATAGCAACAAAACAAAATGATAAAAACACCAGCTAACAGCAGGGACACATAAAGAAGTTTCCAAATCCATGATTACTTAATAAAACTGAATTAGGGGTTATTTCCCTTTTTTTACTTTGATTTTGTAAATACAATGCTCTGTTTCAGGCCCATATAGCCTTGTGTTTATACACAGCAACTACTCATTTACTTCTGTTTATTTTGGGTTATGACACTCCACTATCCTCTAAACACTGGATACAATTGTGTCATTATGTTGTTTTATAGGGCAACAAAAATGAACAACAATATGTCTGGCAACATAAAGACATTACTAAAAATGAAGTGGCATGGAGAAAACACTGATGCCCCTTTAGGACCGCACATATTTACCGTTTTATTGCCGTTTTTGTACCATTTCAAAACGGTAATGTGTGCGGTCTGAAAGGTGCTGAGTGATTTTACCGTTTCCAAAAAATCGCTTTTTGGAAACGGTAAATATGGAGAGTCCTACCCGTTTCAGACCCGTTTATTTGGTGCCTAGAACGGGTCTGAAACGGTATTCTCCTCTTCCCCCCCCCCCCTAGCGCAGGAAAGGGAATGGTCGCGCTGGGGGCAGGGGGTCCCTGCAACTCCGGGGCACTGTGTCCTGCCCTGCCCGGGGTGAGAGCGGGGGCTGCTGCACTGCGCCGAGGAGGTGAGCGGGGACGGGCAGCTCTGGCTGAGGTGCGGGCGGCTGTCTGCCCTGTCTCACCAGTTCTGGAGCGGGGCAGCAGCGTAGTGCGGGCAGTGGGAGCACGATGTGGATGTCCCGCTGCCTCTGCGGTGGGGTGGTGGTGGGAGAGACGGTGCTGAGAGACAGTCCGACATTGGCAGCAGCAGCATCGCAGGGTGTGCTGATGATGAGAGGGACGGAGAGCAGCCAGCGGTGCAGCTGATGGAGAGCGGGCAGTGGGGCGCATGGTGAGGTGATGCCCCCCATCACCTCACCATGCGCCCCCCTGCCCGCTCTCCATCAGCTGCACCACTAGTTACCTGCTCTCTGTCCCTCTCATCATCAGCACACCCTGCGCTACCGCTGCCTGTGTCTCTCCGAGCATAGTACGGGGGGGGCGGGGGGCTTTACCGCTTTTCACTATAGCTTTCACACCGCAAACCTGCTTTAGACCAGGTATTTACATGTGGTGTGAAAGGGGTTCAACTTGTTCTGACCAGTTTCAAAAACCATTTTAAATACCTGGTCTGAGCAGGTTTTGCGGTGTGAAAGCAGCATGAGTTTAATGCAGTGAACAGCGAGGTTTCAGAAGAAAAAAATACAGCTTCATATATAAATATAGGGTGAAATTTAATAGGATGAGAGATTCAGAAAGTGAGAGATTTGGTAAGAAATCTCCAGTTTTTTTAAAGCGGAAATCATTTACACTGCAAAATCAAACTGGTTTAGCAATGTAAATGATTGCCGCTTTAAAAAAATCTGGAGATTTCTTACCGAATATCTCTGATTCTCTCACCCTATTATATTTCACCCATAGGGTCAGAAGCAGAGCAGAACCCCAGTCAGGCATTTCTGCTCTACATGCAAAGAATCAAACCCCTGGTTCCATAGCCGCTTGCAGCAGCCCTATCGTTGGCGCAAGAGATCCTCCTTTAAATGTTTGTGGAGAACAACTCTCCATAGCCCACATTGAGCTTAGTCTGCATGTGAACACCCCATTACAGCCCGCTTACTCCTACCAAGTAAGCATAGACGCACCGTATAATTATGCATCACCCACATCTTAACAGCACTGTAGGCCCCTGGGTAAAGCAAAGCACTGGGCCCCCCACACACCCATACATGGGAATAAAAATCTATATGACAGAGTCGCACAGGCCCTGAGTCCCCACGCTGCATCCAAATTTTTTTAATACTTATCCCACTGGAGTCCCATGATGATGTCAGCAGTGTGGGATTAGATATTGTGGTGCCCCGTGTCGGCAGGAGCTATGGTGTCCCTCCCCCACAACAGGCAAGAGCATTGTATTACTAAGAAGGTGAGAAGTTACACAATAGTACTCCCAATTCAAATTACGCCATAGTAAGGCAACCTATAAACTCCATCTGGGTAGGGACGGAAAGGTTTATCAGCCACAGAGGCCCTTTGAAACACTGGGGCCCCTGGGCAACTGCCCACTGAGCCCAGTGGAAGAGATGGCCCTGAGTATGCACACCACAGAAACATGTGCAATAGGCTCCGCAAACTGACTTGGGTACGACTCTGTATAAGCTCCATAGTAACTGCTGAATATACCTGCTGTTATCTGAATGTACCTCGGTCCTCTTGTTATCTTGTGTTGGTTTAATTGATGACATTCAGTCTGGGGCAGAACAGGCTGCTCTTTGTTAAGTGATTCATAACAAACCTTATGGTGCCCACACACTTGTGAGAACTCGGGTACAATCCTGCCAGTGACAAATTGCGGATACGCTGGTCGAATCTCGCATCTCAAGATATTATGTGCTGCACATAATATATATTGCATCGCATGTGGTTTAATCGCAATGCAATGAGCAATCTGTCCGTTTATATAACCCCCCGTTTGCGCAGCCCTCATACCATCACCCGATTTCAGGTCGCAAGGGGAATGCGATTTATCGCATGATTTGAGGGAGCTTCAAGGGAAATTGCAGTGCGTTATTGCATCACATACAATCGCACAAGTGCATGGGCTCCATTAGATTGAAGAGGGAGATTCAAGTGCACTTTGCCTGCAATTTCACTAATGTAATGTTCTATAGTCAAAGTTCCAATCCATTATACTTATCTCTGTGTAATCCTGTGGGAAATCCCTATATAAGCCTGCTGAACACTAATGCCCATGCGTCAGGATAGCAGAGAGATGTTACTTACAGTATATCGTTTCACAACAGCCAAAATTCCTGGGGAACAACCCATGACTAGCGCAGGTGTGCAAGGTTCCCGGGCCAAATTCCTGGAAAAAATTTCCAGGATTTCAACCCTGCTGGCTAGCAGGGTTGCTCCCGTGACCAGCCCAGGTTACTGGCTGGTGTGAAAGGTACTTACCCGGGCAACAGGGTCTAGGCAGCGGAGTCCAGACTGCGGGGATTCGAGCAGTGGCGGCTGGGCGCTTGTAGCAATATTTGCTGGGCAGGAAGCGCTGGATTTGAAAACATATTGAAAAGACTGACCGGATGCTCTCAGCCAATCAGCGCCTGGCCAGTCTTTTCAATATGTTTTCAATACAAGCGCTTTCTGACTCGCTGCCCAGAAATAGTGCTACAAGCGCCCAGCTGCCACGGCCCAGATCCCCGCAGTCTGGATCTCACTGCCCGCTGCCCGGACCCCGCCACCCACTGCCCCCTCACACCAGAAGATGCAGGGACAAGGGTGGTGTGAAAGGGGCCAACCTGAGAATGTCCCTGCTTGATCCAGGGACCATTTTCGCGGGTAAGTCCCTGCATTTTCTGGTGTGAAAGGGGTATAAGTAGTAGAAGTAGCTTTCGGTAAAGGGATGCAGTCAGGGTGCCGGTGTTCAATATACCGACACTGGGGGGGGGGGGGGTATTTAGGTGGCAGGGTATGGGGGTTTGGTTTAGGCACTAGCTGGGAGGGGTGGGGTTGAGGTTTATGGTCAGGTAGTTAGAAGGGAGGGATCCATCCTTCAGGATCCCGACATCTGTATTCAGACGGCCAGCATCCTTACCAATGGTCATCTGTATGTATCCCTTTAGGAAGACCTGCTCCTCATATAACTGGATCATGAACTTTGGGAAACAGTTTGAGAAGATAAGACCATTCTCTTATGTGCACCTGAGATTGCCCAACCTATTTCTCATACTTCCAACAAAAGAAGTTTTGAGCATCAATTATAAATTGTCAGTTCCTTTGAATACTTAAATGTCACCAAACCTGCTGATTACAGCGAGTGCATGTATTTATAGATATAATATAGATCCATCTCCTGCCGTTCTACCCTCTGTGCTGGATGAGAACTGCACTATACGATTACTTATTCTCCAACAAAGATGTTATGGAGCTTGGTCTGTACATGGGGCCTGATTCAGACACGATCGCAAGGCTGCTAAAAAAAAGCAGAGCCCTGGGATCAGATAGCTGCTGCCACGCCAAAATGAAATCCCACCCCATGCCAGCTTGCCAATGGGCTGTGTAAATATCGCAGCCCCTGTGAATAGCTGCAAATCCATTCATTTTAATCTCTCTCAGAGATGATAGATAGATAGATAGATAGATAGATAGATAGATAGATAGATAGATAGATAGAGACCTTCTGTATTAGAAGGTTTGCAGCAGTCTGGCCTTCAGTGGTTGGCACTGGGGCAGGATAAATTCTCACCCCTTGTCTATAGATAGATAGATAGATAGATAGATAGATAGATAGATAGATAGATAGATAGATAGATAGATAGACACTCGTAAATGGCTCGGCACTCAGAAATGCAGTTAGTTCAAATTCAGCTAGCCGGGTGTCCTCCCTTGGCATACGCAGGTATAAAGGAGTAGGTGCGGTGGCATATATATATTTATTTAGAGAGAGAGAGAGAGAGAGGAGTCGTTGCGGCGGGCGGCACTCATGGTCTTAAAGCAATACAACCACTCAGGGTATCTGAAGTTTCAACGGTTCGGTTTATTATAACCTTCGTCGGGTGATCCTGACGAAGGTTATAATAAACCGATACATTTAAACTTCCGATACCCTGAGTGGTTGCATTGGTTTAAGACCATGAGTGCCACCCGCCGCAACGACTCCTCTCTCTCTCTCTCTCTCCCACGCACCTACTCATATATATATATAGAAATATATATAGATATAGATATATATATAGATATATAGATATATATAAACACACACACGCACCCCCCCAATGATATATATATATATATATATATATATATATATATATATATATATGCGTATCTCCAGATAAATGAAAAGCGAATTTTCCAAGTAAAAGAAGACAGGAGGCGGCACTCTCAAAAAGTGAAAAAGAAGAAGTCAGCAAGTTGGTGTCGACAAGTTTCGGAGTATTGCGCCCCTTCCTCAGAACAACTGACTAGGTAACAAGTCAAACGTGTAGTGCAAAACTACACGTTTGACTTGTTACCTAGTCAGTTGGAGCCCCTGTCAACTTTGTTCCTTAGGTCATGGCTCACCATGGCTTGCCATGGCTATCGTATTGTTTTCAGCAGCAATACAATACATAGAACAATACAGTAGGGGATTAGCATAGTAATACTATTACTCCCTTAATCCAATTAACAGGCACAGGGGCTGATGTATTAAATCTTAACAAGAGATAAATGCCAGGGTGATTATGGGGCAGATGTATTAAGCCTTAACAGGAGATAAATACAAGGGTGATAAGGAGAGATAAACGTCCAGCCAATCACCTGCTAACTGACTTTTTTCAAACACAGCCTGTAACATGGCAGTCAGCAGCTGATTGGCTGGACGTTTATCTCTCTTTATCAACCTTGCATTTATCTCTTGTTAAGGTTTAATACATCTGCCCCAATACATCTAAATGAGGAGGGATCCATCTGTATAGATAGATAGATAGATAGATAGATAGATAGATAGATAGATAGATAGATAGATAGATAGATAGATAGATAGATACAGAGAGAGAGTCAATTCATTTTTGGTAGCATGCAATGAGTGTCATTATAATATATATATATATATATATATATATATATATATATATATATATATATATACTGTACTGTATGAATTACACTATTTGCTAGAGCTTCCAGAAACCAAGCTGTTCACAGTGAGTCCCAATTACAGTACCACCGAGACAGTTCAAAAGCATCTGATCCCTAAACTGTCTCACCATAATGTTGCCTTGTTACCTCCAGCACATACTGTACTGTAGTAATATCAGGAAGTGTCACACACATCACATTACTACTGTATCGGTTTACATGATGTTACTACCTGTCATAGACACTGTGCTTTCAGTGACTGTGAATGAGTTCCTTACTGCAGTAATAATGACAGATCTCCACCACCCCACAGACTGTACAGGCTACTGGCTGCTATTATAGGTGTACCTGATTGGCGCCCCTCTGACCTGGGTGTCGGTGGCTGGGCTGCCGAGGCTTGTGCACGGTGCTGCTGCTGGGCTGGCAGGAAGTGTTTGTGCCTGCTGGGGGGCAGGGACTCAGCATTGTCACCACAGGTTCAGGCACTCCCTCTAAGGAAAGGAAATAGATATATATATATAAGTACAGAATTATATAGAAGAGGAGTGATCTGGCTCTGTCAGCAGCTTGCGGATGTCATATTACTTCCTACCCACTGGCACTTACATGCCACCTCTGTAATGCTGCTATGAGATAGGTACTCTGCACATGGACAGCGTAAGGGGTTATTAATATGCTGACTTAATGGGGGCATACACACTAGTTGTTATAACTC
This sequence comes from Crinia signifera, assembly GCF_055691185.1. Taxonomy (NCBI): domain Eukaryota; kingdom Metazoa; phylum Chordata; class Amphibia; order Anura; family Myobatrachidae; genus Crinia; species Crinia signifera. The sequence continues at coordinate 80,545,540 of NC_139217.1, forward strand.
AGAAAGCTGCTCCCTTTTCCCTCTGCCAGCACCCCTATAACGGCGTCGGTGGGGCTCGTTAAGGGCCAGATGTACTAAGCTTGAAAAGTGATAAAATGGAGAGTGATAAACCATCAACCAATCAGCTCCTATCTTTCATTTTTCAAACCCAGCCTGTACCATGGTAGTTAGGAGCTGATTGGTGGTTTATCACTCTCCATTTTATCACTTTTCAAGCTTATTACAGCTGACCCTTAGCATTGTATGTACATGTATGGATGGGGCTTTACTTATACCACTTTCAAACATAATTTATTTATTTATGAACAGTTTCTTATATAGCGCATACATATTATGCAGCGCTTTACAGAGTATATTTTAACATTCACATCAGTCCCTGCCCCAGTGGAGCTTACAATCTATATTCCCTACCACATGTATACGCACACACAGACATTCTAGGGTTAATTTTGTTGGAAGCCAATTAACCTATTTGTATATTTTTGGATTGTGGGAGGAAACCGGAGTACCCGGAGTAAACCCACGCAAGCAGGGGGAGAATATACAACTCCGCACAGTATGAGCCAGCCATGGTGGAAATCAAACCCATTACCTCATAATTGTCCCTAAATCCTGTCTTTTACCTGCCATTTGAGTGCCGGGTTGTTTTGCCAGTCCCAGTCTGACCCCCTTTCACACACAAAAGCATATTACTGGATCCAGCTTTTTTCCATCTGGTAATTTTCTGATTAACACGGGTATACTGTAGCTCACATATCACAGTGACAGGTGCTGCTGCGAATTACTGTGGGGAAATAAAACTCTACAATGTAGGAAAGGACTGTAATACGCTAGCTCCCCCTACTGGACGCAACAATGCCTGAACAAAATGTCTGTGCTCTGGATTAGAGATGGGCAAAACGGCTCACTGAGCGGACCCGGATCGACCCGGATCGACCCGGGTCGGTCGTCGAAAAGATCTAGATCCTTTGGACGGCTCTGCGACTCAGTTTGTGTAAAAAAGACAGTTATTTATGGTTTGAGTTAGTGTACTGTAAACACCCCAAAGGGGAAGGAGTTACCTTATAGATGCGGTGGGGGCCGTGCCTCCCCAAACTCACGGATCTCAGTCTGGAGTCTTCTCTTGATACAGGAATGGACATAGAACACTCGACCACTGGGTTAGGTTGACCTTTTATTTTCAAGCAGTCACTATGGACGTCAACCTCTTTCAGTTAACAACTTAACAATATTATCACAAGAAGTGAACAGAGTGCAATATCAATCAAGTAAACGGACATGTTTTACAGTGCAGTAAACATTCCAGAAAAAGGAAATGTTTTACCATAATGTCAGGCAATACAGAGAAGGAAACGTTTTACCAGCATACTAACAGTGCAGACAAGGAAATGCTTTACCATAATACTAGGCATTACTCTTATAACCAATCAGTGCCTCTGACCTCTATTTACCATAGATTCTTCTCATGCATATAACCTAGGGTTACCGGTAACCATTACCCTAACTAAAGTCTAGGACTGCAGGTCCTAGTAACCTGACCCGTGTACAGGGGTTTAGCTGGGGCCCGTGGTGGTGCACGTATCCAGGTGTGGGACAGGGGTAGGGTCCGTATGATGCCTTGGGCCTTTACTGGCACTTAACCAAGAGTATCCTGAATTGGAATGGAGAGTACTCAAACTAGTCCTCAGGGGGAGGGGGTAGGTCAGTCTTCACCGCAGTGAGGAGGCCTTCTGGCCCTTACAGTGCACGAGTTTCCTCACTGGGCAGATGGCACCAAAGGGGAGTAATGGCCGCTGGCCTAACAATTGCGGGTAGGCGGCTAACGGCGGAGTGCTTACTCCAAAAGTACAGGGGCTACCACTGCGCTGGGTATGGCTCGGGTGGGGCTACGGCAGGTGTGGCGCCGGATCCCCAAGTGCCTCAAAGGCAACACTCACAGTTAGATGCTCCTGCCTAGGAGGGGTGACAAGGTGGCGGCCGTTCCTTCTCTCCTCTAAAACTTCCTTCCTGATGATGGCGTCGGCATGTGCGCGGGTGCAGGGCCTGGTGTCTTCAGGCTGTTCCTTCCGTGTCTCTGGGGTCAGAGGGGTCACGTGCCGTCGCTCATCTCTCCCGCTGTGACTGTACCGGCGGGTGGTGGGCGGTGAGCGCTGCGTTCGATGGCGCGCTGGTGCTGGCTCCCTGCTGGCTCCAGGAGGTCGGCGGGGGTCACGTGATGTCACCCGTCTCTCCCGCCGTGTCTGTACTGGCGGGTGGTGGGCTGCGGGCGCCTCGTTCGGTGCACGCTGGTGCCGGCTCCCCTCTCAGCTGCTGGAGGTCGGCGGGGGTCACCGCTGACGTCACCCGCTTCTCCGTCCGTCCTCTCCTTCCAACGCGACGGGCGCTTCACTGCACGCCGGGGGTCGCACGCTGCTGCCGAGCTCTCCGTCCTCTCCCCACACGCTGGCTCCCACGTGAGTTCCCAGCCCCCTTCCTGTTTTCTCGACCGCCTCTTCCTCTCCTTCCTCCTCCAATCCAGTATGTCCCTGGCCCCGTCAGTCACAGGCTGTCGGGGGCAGGTTCGAGTTAACCCCCTCCATTCCGGGGCTTACATCCGCCCATACTTTTTTGTGGTTGTGTCCTCACACCACGCTACTGGAGACACAAGTCCGAACCGTTCAAAAAGTTCGGAATCAATAAAGTCTCTTTCACAGTCCACATACTTTCAGTAAGGAGGGCAACCTATTAACCGTTATCACAGCAAAATTATAAGCGAACAACCTACACATACATATTTTGCATAACATTAGAACGGCATTATACATAACGGTAGGACACATTTAGATACAATGCTGATAGTGCCCTAGGGCGTGGGACTTAAATATTGAGACCATGCTGGTAGTGTACCCACAACACAGTTGGGCCTCGTCTGGTATTCCGCTTCCGTGGACTTCGACCACTGCCCTCGGTTTCTTGGTGACCATGTAGGGCTCGGCCTCCCAGGTATGGCGGACTCTACGCCGTGGACGTCTGTTAACCATAGGGGTGCGGTAATTCCACTCCTCTTCAGCGACCGGCTTCTGTCCTCTATTGGCGGGGACGAGGTTCACTTCTGAGAATGAATGCCGCGAGACTGGCCTGAGGGAAATTGACGCCGCCATCTGCCCACTTTGACACCGATGGCCACGCCTGCGGAAAGAACACCTGTCGAGGTCCGGCCGGTTTCTTCTCGCTGGCAGCCCACCTGGACCAGTCACGTCCACCGCTTTGGCACCCTTTTCCTCCTCTACCACGTCGAACTCCACCGTCTCGCCTTCCCTGAGACTGTACGAAGATCTCCGCGAGTGGCTCCTCCTAAGGGCTGTCCGGTGGACAAAAATGTCATCCCTCGTGTCGTTCCGGTTGATGAAGCCATACCCCCTTCGGACGTTAAACCACTTGACCGTCCCTTGGGTACGCGGGGCCAGCACTCTCTCGCCCACTTGGCTCCCCTGGACACAGATGATATGCTGTTGGGAGAACTCTCCAGCCTGGTCTTGGTTAACTGGTTCTTGTTTTAACGCTGCAATCAGCTCCTCAGGGCAATTCCTTAATATGTTCATGCCCAGGATGATGGGGGCGACTCTTCCTTCCCCACATGTGATCACTAAATACCCCTGCCTGGGTAAACATGTTCGTCCAATCTGTAAATCGGCTTCCCAGTACCCGTTGCAGATGACCTCGCGGCCATTGGCAGCGACCACCTTCACCTGAGTGGGGGGCTGTCTGAGCGGTACTTCTTTTCCCCAATACTTTTGGAGAGTGGGTAACTGTATCATGGATACCTGTGACCCAGTGTCGATCGTGGCCACTGCCTCTATCCCATCGATCACCACTGGGATCCTCGGGCATTGTCCTACATATTGGGCCCACCAATCCTCCGGGTCTGAGTCTACTCCCGGCGTTCTCCCCGAGGTTCGGCCCTCTCCCTCGGGGCATTGGAGTTTAAATGGTCGGGCGAGGGGCAGCTTCTCTCGACGTGCCCGGCCTCCTGACAGTGGCGACAGATGGGTCGACCTTGATGGTCAAATTGGTCCGAGGCTCGCCTCCCATATTCCCGAGGCGGGTCCCATCGCCTCCGGTTTGACGGCTGCCTTTCCGCCCTCCATCTGGCTTCCTCGTGGTCCGACATGGTCTGTTGCACCAGCTGGCGTATGTCCCGCTGCATAGCTGCCATCCCGAGGGCCAGGTCTTCTACCTGACGTTGGAGGGCCTGCTCTGAATCATCCGCTGGTGGTTGGCCACCCCGGCTGGCTGGACCCTTCAGTCGGCCGACTTGTTCCGAACTCGAGGCTACGGCTCCTCGGACCCCCACCATCTCCGGGTATTCCACCTCGGGGTCCACGTGGTTCCCGACGGTCAAGATGGCGGCGTTCTTAAAATCAGCAAAGGACTTCCCCGACATCTGCATCCTTAGGAGTCGCAGTTGGGTCTTAATGTTGGAGTTTGACACACCTTCCACGAATTGGAGTGTGAGCGCCTCATCACTGTTACGCACCTCATCCTTGTCGGCCGCTTGGATGAGCCTCAGGGTCTTTTGTAGACTTATGGCGAAGTCCCGGAGGGTTTCGCCTGGTCGCTGTTTCCGACCGTAGAGTTGCATCTTCAACTCCGGGAGGGTGGCGGTCTCGAAGATCGTGGCTAGCCGAGTCAAGATCTGGTCGGCGTTCTTCTTTTGGTCGTCCTCCCACGATTCGACCTCGCTAAGGGCAGAGCCCGTGAGTTGGCCAACTAATATCTGCACTCTCTGCTCTTCACTTGGGGTATAGAGCTGACCCATGGACTTCATCTGATTCCTGAATGCCGTGAAAGTGGCGCCTTTGTTGGGATCCCCACTGTAGGTCAGCATCCATGGGGCCCCAAAGTAATAGGGTAGCGTGATGGGGGCGTGAGGAGCTGCTGCTGGGGCAGGTACTGCCACTGGCGGGGCAGCCTGTTGGTCGCCGTTGGGGGGCACACCGGGCAGTTGCCCACCCCCGGCCTGTGGTGCGTCCATCCTGTGATCAGATTATACTCCGCGTCGACTAGATCCTGTTCGTGACGCCACTGAATTGTAAACACCCCAAAGGGGAAGGAGTTACCTTATAGATGCGGTGGGGGCCGTGCCTCCCCAAACTCACGGATCTCAGTCTGGAGTCTTCTCTTGATACAGGAATGGACATAGAACACTCGACCACTGGGTTAGGTTGACCTTTTATTTTCAAGCAGTCACTATGGACGTCAACCTCTTTCAGTTAACAACTTAACAATATTATCACAAGAAGTGAACAGAGTGCAATATCAATCAAGTAAACGGACATGTTTTACAGTGCAGTAAACATTCCAGAAAAAGGAAATGTTTTACCATAATGTCAGGCAATACAGAGAAGGAAACGTTTTACCAGCATACTAACAGTGCAGACAAGGAAATGCTTTACCATAATACTAGGCATTACTCTTATAACCAATCAGTGCCTCTGACCTCTATTTACCATAGATTCTTCTCATGCATATAACCTAGGGTTACCGGTAACCATTACCCTAACTAAAGTCTAGGACTGCAGGTCCTAGTAACCTGACCCGTGTACAGGGGTTTAGCTGGGGCCCGTGGTGGTGCACGTATCCAGGTGTGGGACAGGGGTAGGGTCCGTATGATGCCTTGGGCCTTTACTGGCACTTAACCAAGAGTATCCTGAATTGGAATGGAGAGTACTCAAACTAGTCCTCAGGGGGAGGGGGTAGGTCAGTCTTCACCGCAGTGAGGAGGCCTTCTGGCCCTTACAGTGCACGAGTTTCCTCACTGGGCAGATGGCACCAAAGGGGAGTAATGGCCGCTGGCCTAACAATTGCGGGTAGGCGGCTAACGGCGGAGTGCTTACTCCAAAAGTACAGGGGCTACCACTGCGCTGGGTATGGCTCGGGTGGGGCTACGGCAGGTGTGGCGCCGGATCCCCAAGTGCCTCAAAGGCAACACTCACAGTTAGATGCTCCTGCCTAGGAGGGGTGACAAGGTGGCGGCCGTTCCTTCTCTCCTCTAAAACTTCCTTCCTGATGATGGCGTCGGCATGTGCGCGGGTGCAGGGCCTGGTGTCTTCAGGCTGTTCCTTCCGTGTCTCTGGGGTCAGAGGGGTCACGTGCCGTCGCTCATCTCTCCCGCTGTGACTGTACCGGCGGGTGGTGGGCGGTGAGCGCTGCGTTCGATGGCGCGCTGGTGCTGGCTCCCTGCTGGCTCCAGGAGGTCGGCGGGGGTCACGTGATGTCACCCGTCTCTCCCGCCGTGTCTGTACTGGCGGGTGGTGGGCTGCGGGCGCCTCGTTCGGTGCACGCTGGTGCCGGCTCCCCTCTCAGCTGCTGGAGGTCGGCGGGGGTCACCGCTGACGTCACCCGCTTCTCCGTCCGTCCTCTCCTTCCAACGCGACGGGCGCTTCACTGCACGCCGGGGGTCGCACGCTGCTGCCGAGCTCTCCGTCCTCTCCCCACACGCTGGCTCCCACGTGAGTTCCCAGCCCCCTTCCTGTTTTCTCGACCGCCTCTTCCTCTCCTTCCTCCTCCAATCCAGTATGTCCCTGGCCCCGTCAGTCACAGGCTGTCGGGGGCAGGTTCGAGTTAACCCCCTCCATTCCGGGGCTTACATCACCATACCTCCCAACATGACCCTTTCCAGGAGGGACACAATGCTCTGTTTCTGGACTTCCCTCTTAATGTTTGATTGTTATTACCTGTGTGGAAACACTTTTCTTACCCATTTACCTGTTTAGAACAGGTAATAGCAATCATTCGTTAAGAGGGAAGTCCAGAAACAGAGCAAAGTCCTAGGTCAGAGATGGGGAACCTTTGGCCCTCCAGCTGTTGTTGGACTACACATCCCAGCATGCCCTGCTACAATTTGCTATTTGGCCATGATAAAACTGTTGCAGGGAATGCTGGGATGTCCCAACAACAGCTGGGGCCAAAGGTTCTCTAACCCTGACCTAGGTGGTGCACTTAACATAGATTGTTATCCACAGTATTAGCCCGTAGAATCTATGGTTTTACACACAGGGGAAATTGACTAATAATTGAATAGCCCTGCGTGGTAAACACATTAGATAATTGAATATTGAATACGTTGGGTTTGCCCCCTTATATATCTCAGGGTCCCTTCCTGTGGGGCTACCGGTCTCTGTACTACTACTACAATTAGCCTGTAGCCCCTCCCCTTGAATATCTCCCCAATAGGCCCTCAGCATTTCAGGCATACACGCCGCCGGATATGGCAGTAGGGGGAGGTGGAGTCTGACATTCTGTGGCTCACTGTACAAATCAGGCCTCCCTCTTGAAGACCCCTTTTCATTGCCAGTTTCGGGAGGGAGGAGGGGGTCCCTATGATATAAAAATAAAAGTGTCTACTCACCCATTAAATACAACCATTTCCCTCATGCCTACCTATATACTTGTACAATGACAAATACAGGGAATAATCCTTTGTGAGGTGGTGTCCTGGGCTATTGATCATATTGGGGCAATTTATCAATTTTGAGGGCGCAGGGACAGGGCTCCGAAAGGAGCCCGTCCCTGCGAAGCCCTAACCTGGAAGCCGGGGGGTCAGACCCCCGCTGACCCCTCTCATCCGAGCCGGGCAGTGCGATGTGTAGGCATAGACTACAATGGGCTATCGCCATCTCAGAATGGCGGTAGCCCAGGGGTGCGAAGCCGGGCTGCCCGATGTATCAACATCGGGCAGCTTCGCATTCCCCATAGAAACCTATGGGGATGCGGCCGGCGGCGCTGAAAGGGGGATCGCAGCAGGGATCGGAGATTCCTGCTGCGGTTCCCCGATGATACATTTAGGGGATACTGGCTTACTAGAGTAGAAGATACCATGTCTCTGTTACATGTACAGCTGCTAGCCAGGGAGTACACGGAGGGTGTCAGAAGGAGAAGAGGAGCTTACAGCGGGATGCGGCTCCTTAAAGCGTTCTGTACATTGCACATTTTAGAGAAATGTAATGACATCATCTCCAAGCGCCAAGCCCGCGGTGATCCCCGCCGGGACCAATGATCGCCATGCTGGGGACAGCCCAGCACCAAGGTAAGCTGCTGGGCTGCCCCCAGCCCCCGTGCACCCCTCCAGCCATCGTCCTGGAGGTGAATGGATGCCTCACACCGGCATCCATTCACCTCCTCCGCTGCTGTCTGCTGAATATAGCAGACAGCAGCGCAGGCTGTCTGTGCCCCCCTGTCCAACCTGCGGATGCTGTGGTCCCCCATTGATGTAAATGGGAGCCGGGTCGGATGACCCAGTGTACCCATTTACACCGACTGCCCTCTACCCAGGTCATAGTCATGTTCTACCCAGGTCAGGACCTGGGGAAACGGTCGTTTGGTCGACTGAACTAGGTCGACATTAGGTCAACAACACTAGGTCGACATGCTGAAAGGTCGACATGGTTTTAGGTCGACGTGGTTAGTAGTAGTAGTACGTTTATTTATAAGGCGCCGCAAAGTGTCCGCAGCGCCGTACATAGCAAACAAAAAACAAATGACAAGGTAACATACAGGGTGTGTTGAAAAAGTCGACGTGGTTACAGGTCGACGTGGTTTTTGTTAGATTATAGCGCTCAGCGCCTGTCTCCATACACTGTCTAGTGTAAGGCTCACAGTTTGCCTTGTCCCCTTGCAGCTAACGCAGCTAGACGTCACCCTGAGTGACAGCTCGCTTAAGCGAATAGCAGGGCAGAGACCCCTGACCCTGCTGGCAGCGTTCCCTTTCCTGTGAGGAAGTCCCCGCGTAGTGTGTGCCTCAGAGCGTATGTGACTCCGTCCATGCTGTTTGTAGCTCCACGTGCACCGGAGCGCATAGGAGCAAGTCCCCGCTGTAATCCCGTTACCAGCGTGACCTTAGCACAGGGAGATCAGTCATCATTGGCAGCAGCAAAACTGGGAGAGATACCGCAGCGTAAACCAGCAAACTGTCATTGACCCTGCACGCGCCAAGACGCTACAGCTAAGTAACAACCAGAGACTGTCGTTCCCAATGTACCAGTTTGTATTACCGCTTGAAGTTAACTACTAAAGTACTGTTGTAACCTACAAGCCTGCCACTTGAATAAAGCCTTCATTTGGTTATATCTTCTAAGTGTGAGGTCTGACAACCACACTGCACGTACTTATAGACACTCTGCCAATAGGTTATGGGCCCAGCACGTCACGTGCGCGAAGATTAACCCCCTGAAGACAAAGTGCTAGCGCAGTACATAAAAGAACACAAAGGAATTATTTCTGAATTGCCATTTGTGGAAGAGTTAACGAGAATGCACAGTACAGGGCATAGCATGAACTTTCCAAAGCTCAAAGGCTCAGAGAATTATACTACATGGAAGTTCGCTATGGAAATGCAGCTTAAGAGGGAGAAGCTATGGAAAGTCACAATAGCCCCAGGAGATAGTCCAAACCCAGAAGAGGTAGACAAGGCCATTGGCACAATAGGCCTGGCTGTGGAGCAGCATGTTTATTCTACTATCTGTGGGAAGGAGTCCGCTAAGGACATGTGGACAACTCTACAAGGTGCTTATGAGAATAAAGGCTTAATGAGAAGGATAAGTCTGAGACGCACGCTATATGGAACAAAGCTGAATGCATGCAAGGACATGAACGATTATATTGATAAGATACTATCGATAGCTCAGCAATTGGCATGTGTAGGAGCAAAAGTGGATGAGGAAGAAGTGGCGATGGTAATGCTGCAGAACTTGACAGAAGAATTTGACTTTCTGGTTGTCGCACTGGAGTCAAATGAAACCAAGCTTACAACTGAAGTTGTGAGAGCCAAGCTACTACAGTTCCAAGAGAGAATCCACAAGGATGCCATAGCTGAGGGTTCTGCCTTAGTAGCAAAGGGTGCGAAACCCAAGAAATGCACATTCAAATGTTATGTGTGCCACAAAGTAGGGCACAAGGCTTCAGAATGCAGGATGAAGAACACTAGTGGTACGCACAAGCGGCATGATAAGAAGAACGAGTCAGCACTGAATGTAACAGACAAGCCAAGGAGGGATCTCTGGTACATGGACTCGGGAGCCTCTAGACACTTCAGCTGCAACAAGGAGTGGTTCAATTCTTTAACACAGTGTAACCCCACAACAGTTACCGGGATTGGTGAAAAGGTCCTTACTGCTTCAAATGTTGGGACAATCACAGTGAGACTAAGAATTGAGGGACAGACAGTAGTCACAGATATCCAAGATGTCCTGTATGTACCAGAATTGGGAAGTAACCTCATCGCTATCAGCGTACTCGAGGCAAAAGGCTACAGAGTCCAGTTTGCAAAGGGCAAGTGTATGGTGCATAATGAAAGAGGGACTGTAATTGCTTCAGCAACCCGATGCAACCAACTATACGTCCTAGACACAGAGAAATGTGTAGCTTTGGCAGCCTCTGCTGAAAATGAGTCGATGGAACTCTGGCACAGACGTTTGGGACACTTAGGATATGATAATGTCCAGAAACTAGCTGATGGGATGGCAACAGGAATCACAGTGAAGGACACCGGAAGACCTGTGTGCGAGAGTTGCATAAAAGGCAAGCAGACCCGCAACCCATTTCCCAAGTCAGCAGGCAGAGCAGAAACACAGTTAGCTCTGGTGCACACAGATGTGTGCGGACCAATGGAAGAGGAGTCAACCAGTGGTTACAAATACTTCATGACTCTCATCGATGACGCCACAAGAATGACACACGTATACTTCATAAGGAAGAAAAGTGAGGTGGTCAAGAAAATTGTGGAGTACAAGAACCTAGTGGAAACTCAGACGGGCCTAAAACTAAAGGTCCTGAGGTCCGACAATGGGGGAGAGTACGAAAATGAAGTTCTAACCGACTTTCTCAGAAAACATGGCATAAAGCATCAGCTGACGATGGCCTATACGCCTGAACAGAATGGCGTAAGTGAAAGGGCGAACCGAACAATCGTTGAAAGAGCACGAGCGATGGTGAACGATGCTGGCCTGGAGAAGAGTTTTTGGGCAGAAGCTGTATCTACTGCAGTATACCTGAAAAACAGAACACCTACAGTGGCCGTGAAGGGAAAAACCCCATTAGAGGCCTGGTCTGGGAAGAAGCCAGACATCAGTCACCTCCGTGTCTTTGGGAGCAGAGCTTATGCGCATATACCAAAGGAGAAAAGGAAGAAACTTGACCCAAAATCAAGACAGTGCATATTGCTAGGCTATTGTGAGGAGAGCAAAGGGTACAGGCTCTGGGATGCAGAGAACAGACGTCTTCTAAAATCAAGAGATGTGATATTTCAAGAGACAGCCTTACCCACAAAAGCAAAAGAGCAAGAAAAGCAAGCACTAGTAGAGGTATGTGAAATAGAGAGCATACCTGCAACAGAAAATACTGAAGAAGGAAGCGAGCCAACTAATAGAGCTTCTGTAAGAAGAAACAAGGGCATACCAGCCAGGAGATATGAGGAAGAATATGCGAATATAGCTTTCAGTGAACCTCAGAGTATTCAAGAAGCGAAAGCGTGCAGTGATTGGGCGAAATGGAAATCTGCAATAGACACAGAGCTATCAGCACTGAGAGAGAACGATACTTGGACCATAGTAGATAGGCCAAGCAACCGCAAGACAGTCAAGAACAAGTGGGTCTTCTGCAAGAAGTTAAATTCAGACGGAGAAGTTGCCCGTTACAAAGCCCGTCTTGTTGCTAAGGGATACACACAGAGATCCGGAATTGACTATGGGGAGATATACTCACCTGTTGCGAGGTATAACACTCTCAGGTTAGTAATTGCAGTCGCCACCTTACAAGACTTACTGCTATACCAACTAGATTTCGACTCAGCATTCTTAAATGGAGAGCTACTTGAAGAAATCTATATGGAATCACCAGATCATTATGATGAGAATGTTCTTCAGACAGAGAAAGTGTGTCTTCTGAAGAAATCCATATATGGCCTAAAGCAGAGTGGTCGTTGCTGGTACATAAAATTGGACACAGTACTACTTGAAATGAATTTTATTAGATCAGAGACTGACCACTGCCTTTATCACAAAACTCTGGGAGAAAAGTTGTTCATCATAGCAGTCTATGTGGATGATATACTTATAGCAGGTCACGAAGATCACATTACAAGTGTGAGAGATCAACTGAAACAGAGATTCAAGTTGAAAGACTTAGGTCCAGCCAATCATCTGTTGGGCATGAGAATTGTTCAAAACCTGAAAGAAGTAACAGTCACAGTCGACCAACAAATGTACATCGAGGCAACAATCTTGAAGTATGGGATGGCAGACTCCAAGTCGGTGAATACACCAATTGACAAAAGCGTCAAGATTACAAAAGGTATGTCACCAACCACACAAGAAGAAGCAGAGGAAATGCAAGATGTTCCTTACAAGAACGTGGTTGGAAGTCTTATGTATGCAAGTATTGGAACCCGTCCAGACATCACTCATGCAGTCAGTCGGGTGAGCCAATTTGCAATAAATCCTGGAAGACAACACTGGATTGCAGTGAAGAGGATTCTGAGATACCTAAAAGGTACAAGTTCCTTGAAATTAAAATTCGCCAAGACAAGCAATTCAAATTTGAAAGTCTTCTGCGATGCCGACTGGGGAGCAGATGAAGATGATCGTCGTTCCCACACCGGTTACCTGTTCACACTGGCCGGAGCAGCAGTTAGTTGGGCGAGTAGAAAACAACCAACGGTTGCTCTCTCAACAACTGAGGCCGAATACATGGCTCTTACAGAGACATCAAAAGAAGCACTCTGGATCAAAGAGACTTTGTGTGAGTTAGGTCTACTTTATGAAGAAGAGACTATCAGTATCGCATGTGACAACAGGGGAGCAATAGATCTTTCCTGTACTACCAAGCACCATGGAAGGTCGAAGCACATCGCGATAAGACACCACTTCATCAGAGAACTAGTGGAGAACAAGTCCATCGATGTTGAATACATTGCAAGTGAACAGAATGTCGCTGACATGCTTACAAAAGGACTGTCGACAAACTTGCTTATTAAGTTCGTGAAGGACTGTGGACTTGTCTAAGTTCAAAATGTTGATTTGAAGTTTTGATGTTCTAAATGTCTCTTCTCTCTAACCATATTTTCGGTTACAGGTATCACAAAAGGACAAAGCATTGTGTTAAGTTCTTTTATGTAGCCGAAGACAGCCTTGAGCGAGGGGGAGTGTTAGATTATAGCGCTCAGCGCCTGTCTCCATACACTGTCTAGTGTAAGGCTCACAGTTTGCCTTGTCCCCTTGCAGCTAACGCAGCTAGACGTCACCCTGAGTGACAGCTCGCTTAAGCGAATAGCAGGGCAGAGACCCCTGACCCTGCTGGCAGCGTTCCCTTTCCTGTGAGGAAGTCCCCGCGTAGTGTGTGCCTCAGAGCGTATGTGACTCCGTCCATGCTGTTTGTAGCTCCACGTGCACCGGAGCGCATAGGAGCAAGTCCCCGCTGTAATCCCGTTACCAGCGTGACCTTAGCACAGGGAGATCAGTCATCATTGGCAGCAGCAAGACTGGGAGAGATACCGCAGCGTAAACCAGCAAACTGTCATTGACCCTGCACGCGCCAAGACGCTACAGCTAAGTAACAACCAGAGACTGTCGTTCCCAATGTACCAGTTTGTATTACCGCTTGAAGTTAACTACTAAAGTACTGTTGTAACCTACAAGCCTGCCACTTGAATAAAGCCTTCATTTGGTTATATCTTCTAAGTGTGAGGTCTGACAACCACACTGCACGTACTTATAGACACTCTGCCAATAGTTTTACGTTGACATGGAACAAGGTCTACATGGTTATAGGTCAACATGAGGAAGGTCGACAGGTCATACGGTCGACATGGGGATTTTTACTGTTTTTTGAGCCGACATGTGCCGACAGGCGGTATTTCATGCCCTACCATCCACTAGGGCATGGAGTGAGATTATAATAGTGTGGCGAGCGAAGTGAGCCACTGTGCCCGAAGCATTGCGAGCGATGCAAGGGTCCGATTTCACTTCCAACTGTGTTGACATTCGGGTCAAAAAACAGTGAAAACCCCATGTCGACCTATGACCTTTCGACCTTCCTCATGTCACCCTAACGTCCATGTCGACCTAAAACCACGTCGACCTTGTTCCATGTCGACATCTTCCCATGTCGACATTTTCCCATGTCGACCTTTCTGCATGTCGACCTAGTGACTGTCTGACCAACGCTTGTCTGACGAACAATCCAGTTCCCAGGACCTGGGTAGAAGTCCCGTGTAAAGGGACACGGCGTGTCCCATTTACACTGCCGCTGACCGGGGTCTGACCCGGGGTTTTGCGGCGGTGTAAAAGGGGTATTAATTTTGCTCGTTGCCAAGGGAGACTAAATTAGCTTATTGCCAAGGGGGATTAAATTTGTTCATTGCCAAGCGGGACTAAATTTTCTCATTGCCAAGCCCACCCCCCCCCCCACCCCCCAAATGAAAGTTAAAAGAAGGCTCCCTCCCCCTCCAAATTAAAGTTAAAAGTACTATACATCCCAGCAAACACAGATCTAGTAAAAAAAAAAACAACCATGTGCACTGCCTAACTAAAGTCTGTGTGTCTGTGAGAATGTGTGTTCATACTTCTACACAACTTTCTACTACCGGTAGTAGAAGATGGTGTGAAGCAAGCTTGCAATGCCTCTGCTGAGTCTGCTGTTGACCTCCTTCAGGGCTTCAAGAAGAATCTAGATCTGCACATGACACAGCAGCAGCAGCAGCACAAGCAGGCTTGTTTTTCTATTCACTCACAGTCTCCAATGAGAAGAAAATATCTCAGCTGCCAAGGGTGGCAGTGCTGAGCTCAAGCAATGCATTGTATTGTGTGCAATGTAAAGCGAAACTGATCCGGATCACCATTTTGGGATCAACGGCTCCCTCGTTCTTTGGAGGGAGCCGTTCAAAAGAACCGGATCGTTCACGAACGAACCATCTCTACTCTGGATCATAGCAGTGGTCATCCTGTACTAAAATACTTCTACTTTTTAATCACTGGTCGTTTGCAAGCTGATTGACAGGACACCGGCGTTTATGGGTGTCACCCGCCTGTTTTCTGGGAAAACGCAGGTGGAGTCTATGACGTTGGTTCCACCATTGATCCTCATGTTTCTATCACTGAGTAGGTCTTGGGCTATGCACAAACTGCACATAGGCCTTTAGTCAGATCTGATCGCAGTACAAATTTGTTTGGAAAATGGGCAAAACCATGTGCACTGCAGGTGGGGCAGATATAACATGTGCAGAGAGAGTTAGATTTGGGTGAGTTATTTTGTTTCTGTGCAGGGTAAATACTGGCTGCATTATTTTAACACTGCAATTTAGATTTCACTTTCAACACACCTCACCCAACTCTCTCTGTGGATGTGTCTCTGTTACACATGCGAGGGGAAACGGCGGTGTAGAGGCCTCTCTGCCACTCAGTAAGTTGCAATCTTCGCAGCTTACCGAGACAAACAGACCCTTTGTCCCAAATGACCACAGTCCATCAGAGCGGTGTTATCAGGGGGAAGTGATGAAGCAACAACAAACTGTACAAAACTCCAAGCAGATGCTTCCATCACAAGATGGAGCATTAGGCTCAGACATGCTATTGTTCTGGATGATTTGTAAAGTGTCTGACAAGGGTCAGGATTTTCATGGGGGGGGGGGGGGGATATCCACACAGATAGATAGATAGATAGATAGATAGATAGATAGATAGATAGATAGATAGATGGGGCAAAACCATGTGCACTGCGGGTGGGGCAGATGTTACTTGTGCAGAGAGAATTAGATTTGGGTGGGGTTTTACTTCAAAGTGAGATCTATATTCCCTGCACAGAAACAAAATTACTCACCCAAATCTAATTCTCTCTGCACATGTTACATCTGCCCCCCCCTGCAGTGCACATGGTTTTGTCCATCTAAGAAGGATTTTGTCAGAATGAATGAACCAAAATAAGGCCCCGGGAGAGATGTAGACTTTACTTTGTCGATGTTTTGGGGGCCAACCATGTCCTGAGAGGATACCACCGCACTTGCCACTCCTACGAATGGGGTGCAAACAGCACTCGCCATTCCCAGGTTGGGGTGCAGTGGCCTGTGACCACATGCTCTAGTAAATACAAATACAGAGGGCTCAGCACTCATAATAATAAACTCTCACCTTAATGTACAAATAATCAAATAAATGGGTGTGGGTTGTTAGGTCTACACCAACTAGGTTGACATGCATTGGGTCGACACCACTACGTCGACAGGCAGCAAGGTCGACATGGGTCTAGGTTGACATGGGTCAAGGTCAACATGGGTGTAGGTCGACAGGACATTATGTCGACACAAGCATTAGGTCGACATGGACAAGGTCGACAGTCAAAAGGTTGACATGGTGTTTTCACAGTTTTTTTACCCCACTGTCGACACAGTCGACATAGACACAGTTTGAAGTGCCTCGCATTGCACGCTTCGCTCGTGATGCTTCGGACACGGTGCCTCACTGCGCTCGGCACATAATGCCACATGGATTGTGTCAAAACTCACATAATGCCACACGGATTGAGCCAGAATTCACATAATGCCACACAGATTGAGCCAGAATTCACATAATGCCACACAGATTAAGCCAAAATTCACAATACGCTTCATAAACAGGAACATTGTCTGCCAAAGGCGCGCATTAAACATTTACACCATAATGTCCATTACACATTAAGTTACACACCATTATGTCCATTATGTACTATGCCAAACACCATAATGCCTATTAAAAATTATGCTACATAAGTGCTGCTTATCTACATGCTCATTGCCAAGGGTTCCATGCTCATTGCCAGAGGTTCCATCCTCGCTGCCATGTGGGATAACATGCTCATTGCCAAGGGGGAATACATGCTCGCGATAAATGGGGGACAGCCACAGCCAGGCAGAAGTGATAGCCACTGACAGTGGCAGAGTCTGGCTGTATTCAGGTCCCGGCTATTTGAAATAATACCCCTTTCACACCAGAAAATGCATTCCCAGGTTGGCCCCTTTTACACCAGCCTAGTCCCTGCATTTTCTGGTGTGAGGGGGAGAGAAAACCACCCCTCCCCCCTTTAACCAGCTATCTCATTTAACCGGTTATATCTTCGGAATCAACTGATCCATTTACATAAGACAAGTATCATATTGAAGAACTTTTGAGTGGGCTTTGAATGATTTTGGTCCAGTAAAACTGGAACGTTTGGTTCCAGAGTAATCTGCCCTCAAAGAACATGAACAGCCATGAAATTACATTTCAAAAATAAAAAAAATCAGTTTATCCACAATATCTCTGGAACCGATTGACCGATATGGACCAGCTGGGTATCATATTGAAGGCCCAGCTATTTGGATATGAATGAGTTGCCAGGGGAGGAACTGGCAGCCGTCGGAACCGGGTGGGGGTCGGAATGAACGGGTCCCATATTATCCTATGGGGAAAAACGTTACAGCTTTGCCAGGCGATATCTCCGGTTCCCAGGGGGCTAGAGACATGGGGCTGGGCTCGTTGGAAAGCCCTGGGCCTCAGCTACAAAAATAATGACAGGGGGGCACGTGCCCAGGTTCCCCCCCTGAATCCGCCAATATATAAATATATATAAATATACAGATGTAGCAGGCCTTGTTGTTGCTGGCGATCCGCCAGCAACACGGCGCCTCTATCTGACTGAGACGCGCGTGCGTCCTCCATGCACGCGCGTCTCAGTATCCGGGCGGCGGGGCGGCGAGGCGGATGAATTTTGGACTGTGCTGGATTCCAACCTCTGTAATTGCCACTGGCAGGGAAGTCCAGGAACAGAGCATTTTGTACCTAATGGAATGGGTCATGTTGGAGGGTATGCAAAAAGTGTATTCAGCTAGGAGAACGTTTTCGGGGTTTGAGCCCCTTCGTCAGCTCCAACCTAGAGCAACAATAACAAATACAGTGCAGACATATATACTTACAAAAGTCACCATCTGGCACCTGGGACACACTGCCCGCCCCCACCGCATTGGCCGGAAGACGTCATTGCCAGCTTCCGCCTGCTCACACATGCCGTGTTGCGAAGGAACAAACAGCGTGCGTCTCACAGACCCGGAGCCTGGCCACCCATCATCCACTGGCGCAAAGCGGCGAGTTAACGCTGCAGTCCCCAGGGCCAGTAACAATTACGAACAACTACCACTACTGGGCGATCGGCTGACACATCACCAGGCATGCTCATGGACTCTTTGATGTGATTTATAATAAAATATTTTCGCAAGGAGATAGGATGGCCTAGTTCTTTAAAATGGTGAGCTACTGGTCTGTCAATCTGTCTTCCCGATGAGGAAAGACAGATGTCTGACCAGTGCATCGTCATGCGATCACAGAAGGGACACGTAGTTTGCCCAATATAATACAATCCACATGGGCAAACAATTATGTATACCACATGGGAAGTTTTACAAGTCAACACAAACCTGATATCAAACATTTGATCGGAATGAGGGTGCTTAAATTGTTGTCAGACCACCATATGTCTACATGTTACACAGGAGTGGCAGCTGTTCACCTTTTGCTGCTATAGCCAGGCACAGCGGGCGCTGGGCAGCAGGGAGCCGGGAGGGGGCTGTTGCAGAGTTCAGTCCCCCTTGGCAACAAGCAATTTTAATCCCCCTTGGCAACCGGCAATTTCAGTCCCCCTTGGCAACGAGCAATTTCAGTCCCCCTTGGCAACAAGCAATTTCAGTCCCCCTTGGCATCGAGTATGAAGCCCCTGGCATCAAGCATGTAGGTAAGTGGCACTTATGTGTCAAATGTGTAATGGGCATTACGCTTTGTTATATAGTATGTAATGGGCATTACGGTTTGTTATATATTATGTAATGGGCATCATGTGTGGCCTTGTGTGTAATTGGCATTACGGCATGAGGCTTTATGTGCAATTGGTATTACAAAGTTTGCTAAAATGTGCAGTGGGCATTACGGTGTGTGGTTTAATATTAGGCCGCGCCCCCTTATCTCTGAGCAAGAGCCTTGCCTACTACAAATCGGAAGGGGGGGGGGACACACACATGCCCTTGCTCCGGGCGCCGTGGCACCTAGCTACACCACTGCCTTTTGTGGAAGGAATATATGCCCATAGAAGTTGTTACCCAAAGTGTCTGTTCCATCCCTGCATTCCGTTTATTGTGTACTCTAGATTTTCATCTCTAGATTTACATCTGTATTATTCTTTTGTACTGTGTGCTCTGTGTTTGATGCATGGAAAGTGCTTTGAGCCATGTTGGTGAAAGAGCACTATATACTGTAGTTAAATGTTCCCATACAAATGATATATCCCTGGTGTGTACCCAGCATTCGAAGCTGGGTCAGTTGTGCAGTACCTGCTCACATTCTGTTGTGATGCCAAGAATATAATGTAAGAGCAAAGCTTCTTTTCAGAATTTACATGAGAAGTGCTGCGCCACCTGAATACAGTAAATATACAGTACACAAATAATATTAACAATTCCAGCATTCAATTACTAAAACACTGTAAAATCTTTTGTCAACTGATCCTCAAAGTTTTTTTTACAATAAAAAATATTAAATTGGAAATAACACCTTAGTATGTCACTTGGCTCATCAGATAATAATAAGTCAATGAGGGCCTCCTGTAGCATTGTGTAATATCACATGGTGTTGTGTATTGCCATGGAGCTCCTGAATTCTCCAAAGTGCTCACATGACCATAAGCCAGTTTAGAGTAGAACCTTTGGTACTTGTTTCCTAGAACGGCCACAACGATTTAGATCGTTGTGGTCGTAAGATAAAAAATCGGATCGATCGCATCGCATGCGATTTGGTCGCATACGATGCGACCGATCAGATCGACCGATTTTTCACCCGATTTTTTTTTTTTTTCACCAGATTTGTTTAAATTGCCCCCCCCAAATGTTAATAAGTGTGCTAGACCCCACGATAGACGTGAACCCGAAGCGTGGCGAGCGCAGCGAGCCCGCGAGGGGCGGCGGTGCGCGTCCTCCGACCTTTTCATTCCCCTACTATCCACTAGGGCGTGGAGTGAGAATATAATAGTGTGGCGAGCGCAGCGAGCCACCGAGCCCGAAGCGTGGCGAGCGCAGCGAGCCCCGCGAGGGGACGCGTCTAACTTCACAGGTATACGCGTCCCCTCGCGGGGCTCGCTGCGCTCGCCACGCTTCGGGCTCGGTGGCTCGCTGCGCTCGCCACACTATTATATTCTCACTCCACGCCCTAGTGGATAGTAGGGGAATGAAAAGGTCGGAGGACGCGCACCGCCGCCCCTCGCGGGCTCGCTGCGCTCGCCACGCTTCGGGTTCACGTCTATCGTGGGGTCATGGCGGGCACATAAAAAATGTGAAATGGGTCATATTGGCCCATTTCACCTTTTTTATCATTTTTCCCTATGTGAGATGGACTTAATCAAGTCCATCTCATCTTGTGCCATTATAATGGCACAAGACCGACCGATTTCAATGTTAAAAGATTTTTTAACATTGAAGTCTATGGAAAAATCGGGTCAATCGGTCGGTCGCATCGCGGCCGATTTTAATTGGTCGCGACCGACCGATTGACCCGATTTCTGTCAATCAAAGTGAAAAAATTGTAAAAAATCGGCCACATCGTGAGGATCGTGTCCCTTAATTAAGAGCCACGATCACTCACGATTGTGGCCGTTCTAGGAAACAAGTACCGAACCTTTTGTATTAGCGAGAGTTGCTGATACATCTAGGGTTTCCCACTGACTATACAGTGGATATAAAAAGTCTACATACTGTACCACTTGTTGAATTTGCAGGATTTTGTGATGTAAAGCCGGAAATCAAGATAAATCATAACAGGTCTTTCCAAACCTTTAATGTATCTTTGAAATCAACACAATTTAAATAACAAACAACTAGACAATTTTTAGAAAAATGACATGAAAATGTAAAATTGTTTTAGTAGACCCTGGTTGTGTATAGTATGTGCACACATCTCTGGCCCTACACAAACACTTTGTGGAAGCTCATTTTGCATTTATTACAGCAGTGGGGCAGATTTATTAAGATCGGAGAAGTGATAAAGTGTCTGATTTTTATCACCAGCCAATCAGCTCCCTCCTGTTATTTTTCAAACCAAGCCTGTAACTTCACAGTTAGGAGCTGATTGGCTGGTGATAAAAAACAGACACTTTATCACTTCACCTAGTTTAATAAATCTACCCCTGAGTCTTTTTGAATAGCTCTCTGTTAACCACACATGCACAACAGGACTTTGCAAGTCTATTCACTCTTCCCTGCAATAATGTTCAATGTCCACAAATATAAGATCACTTGGTCGGAGCTCTCTCTGGTTTCTCCGGGATTTTAGAAGTAGTGAGGTTTGGGTTTTTGTTGATGCCATTATTCGGTAGACTTGGATGTGTGCTTTGGCTCGTTAGCATGTTGTAAGCTGCAATTAATTTGCATCTTCAGTTTTCTGAAAGGTCAGCAGATATTGTGCTAAAATATCTTGCAGTTTGCAGCTGTTATGGTCTCTACTTGAGCGTCTGCCCCAATTCATGAGAAGTAATCCCCAAACCCAGCACTGCCACCACCATGCTTCACAGTAGGAATGACAAGAGTCTTCATTGCAAATCAAAGCTTTCAAAATGAGGTCAAAAAAAGTCAACCTTAATCAAACTAAAGTCATATTAGGAACTGGAAAAAGGTGTGACCAAAGCAAATATGGGTGGGCCAAAGACTAATATAAGATTAGTTAGAAAACTATTATCCCAAGCCACAATACAATACAGAGAGCATCCATATGACAACACTACAGAGAACGTACAGATGAATGCCATACAGTACAGTCATAGGCGAATCTAGGGGGTGGTCCGGGGGTGCACAGGACCACCCATTAGCCCATTTTATAGCTGAGGGATGGGGCTTTCCAACGAGCCCAGCCCCGTGTTTCTAGCCCCCTGGGAACAGGAGATACTGCCAGGCAAAGCTGGAACGTTTTCCCTATAGGATAACATAGGACCCGCTAATTCCGACTCCCACCCAGTTCAACGGCTGCCAGTTCCCCCTTAAATGTAATTTCTAGAGATGAGCGGGTCCGCATCGCCGGGATCAAGCTGATACGAATATGGTGATCCGAGTCAGGATCCGAGTCGGCTCGGGAGTTCCCGCCTGAATTCCGGACCGAAAAAGTGGCAAAACTTCATCATCGCGCTGTCAGATTCTCGCGGGATCTGGATTCTATATAAGACGCACGCGCGCTCCGCCATCTTTACTCCAGCATAGGAGAGGGAAGAGGGTGGTTGTGCTCTGTGCTGTGTGCTGTGCTATAATAATAATATATTATTTTGCTGCTGCTCACTCGATTAGGGTCTGCAGGGGCTGCTGTACACAAGTCCAGTGTACAGGGGCTGCAGTGGCCAGTGTACAAGAGGCTGTACAGGGGCTGTGTTCAGTGTGACAGGGCTTGTGTCCAGTGTGACAGGGCCTGTGTACAGTGTGACAGGGTCTGTGTCCAGTGTACAGGGTTTGTGTCCAGTGTACAGGGGCTGTGTCCAGTGTACAGGGGCTGTGTCCAGTGTACAGGGGCTGTGTACAGGGGTTGTGTCCAGTGTACAGGGGCTGTGTCTAGTGTACAGGGGCTGTGTCCAGTGTACAGTGGCTGTGTACAGGGGCTGTGTCCAGTATACAGGGGTTGTGTCCAGTGTACAGGGCTGTGTACAGGGGCTGTGTACAGGGGTTGTGTCCAGTGTGACAGGGCCTGTGTCCAGTGTACAGGGGCTGTGTACAGGGGTTGTGTCCAGTGTACAGGGGCTGTGTACAGGGGCTGTTTACAGGCATTGTGTCCAGTGTCCAGGGGCTGTGTCCAGGGGCAGTGTCCAGTGTGATGGCTGTGTCCAGTGTACAGGAGCTGTATCCAGAGGCTGTGTCCATTGTCCAGGGGCTGTGTCCAGGGGCTGTGTCCAGGGTGACGGGCTGTGTCCAGTGTCCAGGGGCTGTGTCCAGGGGCAGTGTCCAGTGTCCAAGGGGTTGTGTCCAGTGTCCAGTGTGACAGGCTGTGTCCAGTGTAAAGTAAGAAAAATAAATAAAAGTAATAAATAAAATAAAAACACATTTTTGGAGGATGATGGAGGAGGAAATAGTGGGAGATCAGCCACCGGATAGAAGTGCTGAAGCTTCTACCACCAGTCATGACAAGGCGGGTACCTCTTTGTATTTTTAGCTCTTTGGAGCATTTCTCTTTTTTTGGGGTAGTTTATTAAACTGCCACCCTGTCTGCCCCTGGAGTGCCGCTCTGCTTCCAAGATGTGCCAGGTTGGAAGTGTAAGGTCCACATGTATATCACATACTATAATTCACCTCTCTTAATATGACGAGGTGGTGGTGCTGTGCGCATGCTGACTGGGGCTGGTTGCAGGGGACGGAGTATTGAACAGTAAGAGATGAGCAGGAATGGAAGTAGAGGATTATCCTTGTGTGGGCCATAAATCTGTCCAGCAATTCCCCAACACTGATTGGAAGACAGCTCTTGGCACTAAAGAGATGGCATCTTCCAACTATGAAATCCTGTAGAAGTTTGCCAACCATGCCTATCCCCAGTAAGATATAACCAGGAAAATGGTATAGGAATTCTACACAGGAGCAGCAGTTATTTATTTAGGGATTAAAACCCACTTACATTGCTGGCAGGTACATGCCAAATGCCAATTAACTATGAACATGATTTTTAATCTGATTTGTTAACTCTGAATTATGCTAAAGTCGATTTATGAAATGTGTCGACTCAGCCAAGAGCAAATCATGCCGCAATGCAGGGGTGGATAAGATACCACTTTCCTCCAGTAGAGTTCTTCCCAGCTAATGGGCCCCATACATCAGCAATTAATTGTGACAATCCTCCGTTCTGGAGATGATTGTCACAATTAATCTTTAATGTGTGGGCTCCCCCTTCTAAAAAATTGATCGGGATCGCCAATCGATTGCTGAATCAGATTTTTAAGTATCTTTAATAATCTGGTATTATCTGCGGTTCTTTTTTATATGTGTGGGGGTTCCTGTCTCGTCTTCTTCTTCTATTTAAATGATGAAAAGAAGTGACAGCTGAAATGACAATTGATTGAGGTGATGTATGGGCACTTTCCAGATATGAAGATGCAATCTTTTGATGGGAAAAATCTGCCGATCACTGAAACAAATCTGTAGTGTGTGGGCAAGTCAAATAAATTGGAGAAACAATTTATCTGGGGAAAAAAAATCACTGGATCTGAGAAGCAATTAATTGTGATCGCAGGTGTATGGGGCCCATTACATTATAGATTGCTAGAAGACATGAGTTGCATATTTTTGAACCTGAGCCCATAACTCGCTAGTTCCGCCTCTGCCTTCCAGCCTGTAGCCAGACAGTGAATGGTTGTCAGCATGCTGATTGATGAATGGCTGGAGTTATCCACCAATCAGAGTGCTGACAGCCCTTCATTGGAAGCAAGTGGGGAGATAGCATGGTTCCACAGGAGGGGAATATTATGATTTTTATTTTTGTTTGCATTTTTATCCGTGACTTGGGGCCTTATTCTGGTTAGGTCGGTGAAACGTACGTACGGCCCGTCATACCGTACGTTTTACGTACGCTCGCGGTGAGCAAAAGTCCGCCCACAGAACAGCCGCACACGGATGGTCACAAACACCGACAATGGGGAGTGGCGTACGCCACTGTGTACAGACAGATCTCCCTCTTAGCCACCGATACCTGGCATACATCAGAGCATACGCCAAAGTGCACGGATGGATCTCAAAGTGCACGGATGGATCTCGTCCGTATATCTGAGCGTGCGCCACAGTGCAAGTAGAAATTGATTCCAAAAACATAATTGTTGCTCTTAGACGTGGTTTATGTGTCTTTTCCATAATTAAAAACTGGTATGTTTGTGTTACAGTGAAAAAGTTGACACATGTGAATTGAATGTCCTGCTTTTTAAAGTAGAAAAAAACACTTTCTGAATGGGTGTAGATGGTTATAAAATAACTACCTTGACATATATAACCAGGTATTAGCATACCTCCCAACTTTCGTGGCGAAGAAATAGGGACACTCGCGCGGCTCACCCGAAAAGGGGGCGGGGCATATGCAAATGAGGGCATGGCTTATGCTAATTAGCCGTGACCTCATTTTTATACTAGAATAGACGCTGTGCGCATGCACAGCGTCTATTCTATTAGATTGGGGGGTCTCCCAACTGCCACCCCCCGCAGCGGGACAATGCCTGCCGCGGGTGGGACAGCGGGACAGGACCCTAAAATCGGGACTGTCCCGCTGTAATTGTGACAGTTGGGAGGTATGTATTAGAATGAATATTACCTAAAATTAAAGCAACCTTTACATGTTGAGAAGTGTAGAAAGATATGCTTCCAATGTGTTTGAGGGCTGTGTGTGGCTTGCAGGTAGTGAAATTATGGTTTTCACTTAATAGCCTGCAGCATTGCTTATTACATTCAGGTGTAGTAATCAGTAATCCAGGCATCCGCTCTCATACGGTATCTCTAGGGGTGGTCTGGAGCTATCTTTGGCGTCCGCCTGTTTTGGGAACAAAATGCACGGTGCGTTCGCCGATCTTTTGTGTACATACCCCCGTGTACGCCCATGTTTACGCCCAGTTTTCCTCATTATTCCGGCCGCTCCCATAAATACGCCCACAATGACCGTACTCTTGCGGACAGGTTTTTTCGCACGGAGAGACCTGTCCGTGAGCGGTGTGAGGTCGCCGCACATGCGCATTGCGACAGCTACGCATGCGCAGATAAAAAAAAAAGCCCGATCCACCCGTATATGGTCCCACCGTACCAAACAGAATAACACCCTTGGTGTGGATGGGCCCCAAATGCATTGCTTTGCCGAGGGCCAACAATGCTGTTAAGACAGCCCTGATCCAGGGGCCCGTGTGCACTGCACACAGTGCCCCTATAATAGAAATGCCTTTGAAACCAGTGTATGGTTCTATGGTTTATATATAGGGAGAAAATATAAATACTTTTGGTTGTACAAGGTCATATATTTACAAAAGAACAGAGTAAATAATTAAAAGTTACAATAAAATGGACTGTGGCTAAAATAACTGTGTAAATACATAATTATACTTTAATATACTGGATATAATACAAATCTACAGTATACACTCCTCGATCTGCAAACGGTTGCTATTTGCTTGTATCTTTATGATAAACCAAATAGTAGAACACTTATGTCACTAGAGTCATCTGAACAGTTAGTGAAGTATATTTATTTGCAGCTGTTGCCACTTGTTTGGGGTTCAGCCAATAATGTGTCCCGATCTTCTTGTATGGAACCTTAGCAGATATTCAGAATGTCTAGACACACTGTGCCACTAAATCCCACTCCTCACATACAGAGAAGGTTTACAGAAAGCATTAGCCTGAGACTGAGTCAACAATTCTGTACATCAGAATTACCCAGTGACCAGACAGAACAATCCCTTCCTCCACAGTCTCCTGGGACAGAGTGTGTGAAGAATGGTTATTAACCTGTATAAGTTTCAGAATGAATCCACATGACTGGATTTGATTCTAGCCCCCATAGCTGGAGTACTTACAAAATAGTTACTTACCCTACCACATCCTGCGGGAGACTCCCAGTTTCCAATGGATCCTTCTGCTGCCCCGCATTTTAAATAAAACCCCCTGTCACGGCTGGAGGACTGCATACCTCCAAACATAACCCTCTCCAGGAGGGACACATTGCTCTGCTCCTGCACTTCCCTGGTAATGTATGATTGCCATCACCTGTGTTGAAGCACCTTTATTATCAATTAATCTGTTCAACACATGTGATGGCAATCATGCATTAAGCAGAAAGTCCAGAAGCAGAGCATTGTGTCCCTCCTGGAGAGGTTCATGTTGGGAGGTATGCGACTGGAAGGGTTTGTGTGGTGCTCAGGAACTACTTTAGGACCAGATGTTGTAGGGTTGAAATGAGCTGGCTTTATTTTAGAAGGTTTCATAAATGGAGAACAAATAAGGTAATTCAAATAACTGGCAGTACGGATGGTGTAATGGTTAGCATTACTGCCTCACAGCACTGATTCCCACTATGGCTCTAACTGTGCAGAGTTTGTATATTCTCCCCATACTTGCGTGGGTTTCCCCCGGGTGCTCCGGTTTCCTCCCACAATCCAAAAATATACTGGTAGGTTAATTGGCTTCCGTGAAACCCCCAGAATGTGAGGATGGGGCCAGGATGAGAGGACCCAGAGCAATGACATGTTCCAACCCCGCTGTTTACCCACCCACTACTGTGCATCTTAAAACTACTGCACATCAGTGACACCATCAATCATCTGAGACACCTATGACTGCTCAGAATGCCCAATGGAACTAAGATGTCGGCCATTTGACTGTTCCTGAAGATGCAGTGCAGATTGCAACACCACCAAGACAGTTGTGACACGCCTGCGCTTGTGTAGCATCCATTACATTCCCATACCTCCCAACTTTTGAAGTTGAGAGGTCGGGACGTTCGCGCGGCAAGCGTGACAGTTGGGAGGTATGCATTCCCCAATGTTCACTCTGCATCCTAAACAATACTACAATGTCACAAGATCATCGCAGCACATATACAATGGCCCTGATTCTGATTGACTCGATCCCTGGTGTGTTTGCACTGGGGACCAATGTTTTAGCACTCTGCATATGCGCATTTGCAGGGCTTCTGTGCGGGTGCCTTTGGAGACTTGCATAGTCTGGAGGCGGGCAGGGGGCCTTTGCAAGCATTTTCTAGGTGTACCCACCAAAACAGTGGGTGCACCCAGGAAATTGCTGGACATCCCCATGCGGGTGGGCACCTGCCTTCCAGGGGCAGGTGGCTGGCATCCTCGGATCAGGATGCCGCAAGTCTAAAGGCCCCCGTAAACTGGGCCAATTTGTCCTAAGGACAAGTCGGACCATTTTGCCCTTGAGAGCCCCCGGCAGCTCCCCAGGAGGATCACATGTGATCTGGCCCTCTCATGCGATTTATTGCATGTAATTCTCCTGGGGCGCTACTGCGGCAGCAGGGGGCAGGCAGCAGGGTCCGGCCAGGTGGTGGCTGGGGCGAGCAGCTCCGCCAGTGATTTTAAAATATTCAGCAGCTGCATCCCGCCTCACCACCTGGCAAAATGTGGCTACAAGCTCCCAGTCACTACCACTGCCCTCCACTACGATCTGCCCACCACCACCACCACCAGCTGGCCGGATCCCACTGCCTGCTCCCCGCTGCACGGGGAGGGAGGTCCCAGGTTGGGTGGTCGGATGGGCAGCAGGTCTGACCACCGGCTCAGGTCTGATGCGCATCCGACTTGATGGGCCATCAAACTGAGCCGGTTTGGGCCAATTTCATAACCCAATTCGTTGGAATTGGCCCAAATCGGCTCAGTGTATGAGCAACTTAAGTCAGCAGAGAATGGCTTAGAGTTGCAAGCACTATAGAAATCATTTGATGGTCGGTGAATGATTTCGGGCCCGCACGCTACCCTACAAAAGGATGTTTAAGCAGTGCAGGGGGTGGGCATTCGCACTGCCGGCGGCCGATATTTAAAAGCTTGCTAAGCAGCAAACTACCGCTGCTTAGTGAGCCAACCAGAACCAGGACCAATGTGTATCAGACACATTCGTAGTGCATAAAAAGTGCAGACACACTGCACTGAAAAATAAATAAATAATCCCCAGCCAAAAGGCCAAGGGAGTGTAAAAAATTGTCCATGACCTAGCCTTAAGGGATGGACCCATCCAGGGAGGCAGGATGGTGTATTATCAACACCCCCCCCCCACCCCCCCCACACACACACAGAGCTCCACTCCTTACCAAACACAACCATTGTGTTCACTGCATCTCCTTCCATGGCTGTGACTCCACTACAAAGCCCCACCTCGGTGCATGGTGCATGTGTCCACAGAAGCTGCAACCATTTGTGCCTCCATCAGTCATACCACACCAGCGCTGGCCACTGATCACCCTCCCGGGCATTGTGTCCAATGTGAGCATCCAGCCTATCAGAGCTTGCGGACTGGCAGACGCAGTTAGCAGCTGGCTGCCGGACCCCGAGCTCATATTGACCCATGAGTCGGCACCATCTTTCAAATGTCAGCCGGACTCACCGAGAGGGTAGCAGGAGAGAGCTCTCCTCCTCTCCTAGCAGCTGCTCCTCTCTTCTCTTCTCCCCACAGCAGCAGTGAGAGTGGTGGATGCTAGGCTGAACTGTGACCAAAATGTAAGTGGAACTTATGGGGGCATTATGTAAGGGGCACTACCAGTGGCATTATAAGCAATAGGCACTACCTGGGGCATTGTGTAAGGGTCTGTCCTGGGGGTATTATGTGTAGCATAATGTAATATGGGCATTAAGGTATGTGGCATATTGTGTAATGGGCATAACAGTGTGCGGCATTTTGTGTAATGGGCATTACGGTGTGGCATAATGTGTAATAAGCATTACGGTGTGTGGCATATTGTGTAATGGGCATTACGGTGTGTGGCATAATGTGTAATAAGCATAATGGTTGCAGCATAATGTGTAATGAACATTACGGTGTGGCACAATGTGTACAAGGCATTATGGTGTTATTGGTACTATAATGTGATGCACTGTCCCTATTTTGACTATGGGGGAGGCACCAATTTCCTTTCTAGCACACGGCACCAAAATGTCTATTTAAGGCACTGCCATACCTCCCAACAGTCCCGATTTTATCGGGACAGTCCCGATTGTCAGGGCCTGTCCCACTGTCCCACCCGCGGGCGGCAGTGTCCCGCGGTGTGGGGGGGCTGTTGGGAGTCCCCCCCGTCAGATGCTAAACAGCGGGGAATAAACGCTGTGCGCATGCGCACAGCGTCTATTCCCGCAGCCAGGGGGCTGGGGGCATGGCTAGAGGCTCACAGAGCCTCTGGGTCATGCCCCCATAGCGGCAAAATGGGGGCGTGGCCTCGCGGGAAAGCCGCGGGTATAGGCCACGCCCCCGAAAATTTCAACGCGCCTGCGGCGCGCAGCAGCGGCGTCCCGCCTAGTGACCGGCCAAGGTTGGGAGGTATGCACTGCAGATATGTAAACATATTTTGTTTTGTGCAAAGGAATGTATAAAAATATAGGTACCATTTATTAAGGATTAAAGAGTAATGCACTTCTCAATGAGAATAATGTACACTGGTGACTGAGGGGGGAAATTAACATGGAAACATACACACTGCTGGTGTGGGGAGGGGTATTTAGAACATGCCCCACAACTTTGTTCATCTTGTAATCAGGACAAACTTCTGGAAATGGGAGGGGGCATGGAAACATGCTGGGCACATAGAGACATACACACTGCTGTTGGGGGACATAGAGACATGATCAGTGGTGGGGATGTTAGCAAGCAGAATACCAAAGCAAGTATACTGAGGAGGGAGTTTCAATTGGGGTCTTGTAAGTATACTGTTTTTACCTTCCCCTTGCCCAACACAACCCTGAACCTCTCTACCTAAAGTGTAGCCTTGACCTTCACACACACACACATCCCACCCCTATATGTGTATAGGGGTGGTTATTCTGTGTGGTATTACATACCCTCCAACTGTACCGATTTAGCCGGTACAGTACCGTTTTTTAACGGTCTGTACCGGCTAAATCAAAGTGTACCGAATGTACCGTTTTTTTGATAACTGGCTCCTCCTCTGGCTTCCGACAAACTGGCATGCATAGGTTTGTAGTTTTATTCTTTCACAGCCGGCTGCTCTTCGGGGAGGGGGAGTGGCCGACCAAACTACAACTCCCAGAGGGCTTAGGGTGCCATGTCACACACCGAGACGCGAGACACTTTGCACCTGCCCTGCCGACTCTGCTGCTGTGCCCCGCCGCTGCTGCTACTGGCTGCGCTGAGCCTGTCACACTCACAGTATATGACAGGATAGTGCAGCGCAGGAGACAGTTGGAAGAGCGGCTCACCCTCTCTCTGACTGTTAATGACAGAGCCACCCCCGCCCTCCTCCTATGTGCCGTGTGTAAGCAGCAGCATTTCTCTCCCTCTACCATCTCTCTCCCCCTACGTGTGTGTTAGTTAGCAGGCTTCGTCCCAGGCCACCTGCATGAATACACTTTTGCCCCTGCACACCAACTGCCGCTGACTGCTCTCAGCCCCTGCACACCAACTGCCGCTGACTGCTCTCAGCCTGATGGACACAGGTAGGCACTGGGCAGCCTACTCACCTCATACAGATGCAGTGTTTTTTTAAGTTTAGGGGTCGTGGCCACGCCCCCTTTACGCGTGACACGCCCCTTTTCTGCAGTTGTACCGATTTGTATGCCTCAAATGTTGGAGGGTATGGTATTATCTATAGAAGGTATAGTACTGTGTGGCATTATGTGTATAAAGTGCAATACTGTGTGGCATAGCATGTATTAAAGACACTACTATGTGGTGTTATGTGAATATGGGGCCCCTGCTCGTTGTTCACAATGTTCACCTCTTCCGGACATGCAGGTCAGTCTGCCAATATTGCGTACGCACCCATCGTTCAGTGTGGATGCACAATATCTTTCATGATCAGCTCCAGCTCAAGGGAATGTGTTCACCAATATGTTTTGTCTTTCATATCTTCTAGTGTGTATGACCAATTTGTCTGTAGGATCAATTTGTGTCTGTTTTCCATGGTTACGAGCAAATGGTCAATTGTCATTTGCTCCCAAAAAATTCCAGATTTTCATTCCAACCATCCAGATTAGAAAGATAATTTTCTAGTGTGTATGGGCCTTTAGGTGTAATTGTCTTTCAAGATGTGTGCTGAAGATATTGGTTCTAATTCAGGTTGGATCCAACCTGCATTATGGACCTAATTAAGCACAATTTTGAGGGCACATCCCTGCACCCTGGCTGTGAAGACATGCGCAGGTCAGACGTATTTAGGGTTGTAGTAGCATCTGCGTGTGACATCATGCAGCCGCCATGGCCCTCCCCTTGAGCAGCTGGCCGCGCCTGCGTTGGCCGGACTACTCCTACAAAATGTTCAGTCGCTGCCCCCAGTTAGCAGTGAAATGCAATTTCAGGTCTTGCGCGTGTGTAATTCGGCGCACACGATCAACAAATGGCGATTTGATTTCCACACTTTTGCACAGAACTCTAATAACTCTGAATGAGCCCCATCGTGTACACTTCCGAAAACTCGCTGATGATTGCGTACTGTACGAAAAGTGCCACAACTTTCAGTATTCATTAATCCCGTTCCTTTGCCCACATCAAACATGGCTGCAATGGATCTTCCCGGCCTGTAAGGGCAAGGATAGAAGCGGTATGGGCAAGGCTATTGCCACGTACCAGCGATACGCGCTGACATCAACTGAGAGGTGCGTGCTGTGAAGGTGGTGATTGGTGGGAAGAAGCTTTGGGAGGTGTGATGGGGCCCAGTGATGTCAGCGGCCGGTCGCGTCTGGGCGTGGCTACCTGGCAGCGAGTGGCAGTTTGCGAAAGTAACCGAGTTCTGAGCTCCGGCCGGGGCTGAGCCGGTACGGGGTGACAGAGGGATCATACCGGCTGCCATGGAGGACGTCAACTCCAATGTCAACGCCGACCAAGAGGTGAGGAAGCTACAGGAGCTGGTGAAGAAGCTGGAAAAGCAGAACGAGCAGCTCCGCTCACGATCCACTGCTGCCCCGAACTCCCCCAAAACTCCCACCCTGCCCCAGCTGCTCCGGCCTCAGCCCTCCGCGCACACCGCTGCCCCCATCTCCCCACTGCTCCTCGGCGGGCGTAATCTGAGCTCGGGGCCTGCGTTCCAGGAGAAGGGTGGTGTGCGAGGAGATGGGGCCGCCTGGGAAGAGTTCATGGAGGCAGTGTCTGAGGAGAGGAGACAGGACTGCGGTCTCCTGCTGGACCAGGTGCTCCCACTGCGACTGGAGGACATGGACAGGATGGTGGACTTCGAGGAGGAGGAGAGCTGGTAACTGACTACATTTACTTTCATAAGCTACCTGTGCTAGGCTTATCTGCCACTACCTGTGCCAGGCCGCCCCCTCACCTGTGCCAGGCTATTTCCCCCCCCCCCCCCCCCCCCCACATACCTGCACCAGACTGCCCACCACCAACTCCGGCAGACTGCCCACCCCCTCCTCCCCACCGGTGCCAGACTGAACACCCCCCCGCACCAGGCAATTCCCCCCCCCCCCCCCACCTGCGCCAGGCTATCATGCCCCCCACCACCGTAAAGCCCACCTCTGTCAGGCTGCTCCCTTCTCTCCACCCGCACCAGGCTGTCCCTTCCGCCATCTGTCTCAAGGTGCCCATACACGTTACAATTATTGTATACAATATCGCATCTCGGTTTTGCGATGAGATCTAGTACAAAAAGTATGTGCAGCATGTGTATGGACACCTTTAGGCGGTTCTTGCCCCATTCCCCTACTTTACCCCACCTGTGTCGGGCTATTCTCGTTTCCCACCTGTGAAGGGGCTGCTCCGTCCCCCTTCATTACCCCACCTGTGCCGTGCTGTTCTCACCCCCCTACCCCACCTGTGCCAGGCTTTACACTGCATTTCTGTGAATATAATTGCTGTAGGTATTATTGGGTCTCTGAGGATGATGGCGAGTTGGACACACCCTCTCTTTAAAAATAGCTGTTGACTCTTCTTCCTAATGCTTACCATTAAGTCATCCAAATCATGCTTTCACTATATTGGGTTCCCTTCATTGTTCAGTTGCTAGTAATAGTGTATATGTACAGGCCTGTTTTTTTTTTCTGTCTTTACCGTTCCTCCATATGGAATGAACAAGTAAAGGTGAAAAAGTTGCACGTTCTTCAGTCACTGTGCTGTATATCATGGATGTACTGAGTGAAAGGTAAATGCATCATTTGTACAGTAGAGGTTGGTCAGAATCTGCTTTTGCGACAGATAAAATGCTCATATGTTTGACTGGACAAATCTGACACAACCAAGATTAGTTTATTTACATTACAGGTTGAGTCTCCCATATCGAACATGCTTGAGATCTGAAGGAGTTTGGATATCTGAGCTTTCTGTACCTTGAAATATTTGCATTGTTTACTATAATGAGAGATCTTGGGGATAGGTCCCAAGTCTAAACAGAGAAAGAATTTAAGCCTCATATACATCCTATACCAGTGGTTCCCATACTTTTTCAAATCACAAAACCCTAGAGTATCAGAATATTTTCGTGGCACACCTAGGCCTAAATAAATGTAGAAAAAAATATATAAAATGAAGATTGTGTTTATATGTCATTCTTAGGGTCATTTACATGGTGAGGGACAGGATTTGCTTCTGTTTGTCCATAGAGTTTATGATTGCCATTCATCAGCACTGGTTTTGTCTCCCAGGGTGCCACGGCACACAGTTTGGGAACCACTAACCTATAAACATAGTTTTTATTCAAGCACCCTGCACCTTTCAAAACCCATGCAGTTCCTCTTTCCTGTCTGGGGTGTCGATCTCTGCTCTGGCAGATCTAGCACAGGTCTGGTCAGCAAATCGGTGATGAAATACAGACCACACTGTGTTAGAAGCACCATAGAGTGACACCCAGGCAGGGAAAAGGAACTGCACAGGTTTTGAAAGATGCAGTGTGCTAGCCTGGACACACTATATACATAGGGGGGTATTCAACATACGTGACCCTTTCAGCCGGCTCGACAGTGATTTTGCATGTGGGACTATGTCCTGCCTGCCGAGCACTGAGAAGGGGGCGTGGCTGTGAGAAGCGGCCAGAAATTGGCGAGCTGCGGCCTGGAGCTCGTCAATTCCCGGCCGTTCTCTGAGATCCCTGTTCAATGCTGTTGGGGAAGACCGTGTTGAATAGGGCCATCCGCTATTTCCCCTTTCGGGAATAGCGGTGGAAGATTGAATATCCCCCATAGCCTGATTGTAGTTTCATACCATTTATTTATTTTAAATCATTTTGTGCATGAAACAAAGTTTGTGTACACTGAACCATCACAAAGCAAGTGTCAGTATTTTGGATACTGGAGTATCAACCTCCAACATTCATAGGAGTATACTGAAGAATGGTGTGTGTGTGTGTTCGGTGCATATTGGGCTAATGTCCTATGATTCTACCGGTGATACTATCTAACAACATTGCATCATGACGTTGTATGGAAATTGTCCACACAGCCATTTGCATACATAAAATAAATGTTGGCACAGCCTACTAAATAAACTCAAGACTTCTAATCCAATTCTCCTTAGATGTATCGGACATCAATTCACAGGGGTCTGTTGTTATTTTCCACATCTTGCAATTTTTTTTTAATGTGGAATTAATTTTGAATCTAATCTCGAGCAGCATGTGGGAGTACAGCTCAGAACCGATGACAGAAGCTCGGAGTAGGGGGTTGATTTTGGTTCTTTGAGTTGTTTATAATGTGCATTACACAGTATGATAGAGGAGAGCTCCAGGCAGTGATTTTACGGACTCTGGATACTGTGGAAGATGCAAACAGACAGAGCGTTGCCATTCCTTGGAGAGGTCATGTTCCGAGTTACTGAACAGTGGAGTGTTTTTTTCATAGTCATTCTTTATATCTATTACGCATCTGCTAAGTGTATGCTCTCCTTATTTAGTTGTTGCTGGAATCTATCACTATGTATCAGTGGCAGGTGTTCTTTAATATACAATATGTGACTGAAATTAAATAAATAAATACCTGAATAAAACACCCACATATGATTATTGGACATAACATTTCAAATTAATGGGCATTAATAAGGAGTTGGTTTCCCCTGTGCTTCAACTCTTCTCAAGCAGCTTTCCTCTGGATTCCAGACCTGTAGCTCAGATACCCTATGCCAGTGGTTCCCAACCTCGGTCCTCAAGTACCCCCAACAGTGCACGTTTTCCAGGTCACCCAGCAGGTGCACTCATTATTCAGACACATTTTAAAATATCCACAGGTGGAGCTAATTTATTTTGTCTGTGATTCTGTGTGGAGACCTGGAAAATGTGCACTGTTGGGAGTACTTGAGGACCAGGGTTGGGAACCACTGCCCTATGCGATTTGGCCCCGACTTCTGGTGAATCGGGCAGAGAAATCAGGTGAAGTCAGATCAAATAGCATGTATGTGACATCCCATCTGATGCGCAGTCCCATGCGCAACGGATCAGAGCCAGAGATAAGTTCTCCGGGTCTGACCCCCTCTCAGTGGCAGGGAATGGGGATCGCATGTGCTCCCGGTCCCGGGCAGCTCAAGCTTGATAGGACGCAATGTGATTGGATATGTAGTGTATGGTGGTCTTTAAGCGTTTATTCAATTGTGAGATGAATTCCTATTTAATCAAAGAGAAAATGAGCCGCTGTGATTTCTGTAGAAATCGCCACTTTTTTGTTTTTTCTCGCAGCCCCAATGCAAGATTTTTCTTACAATTGTAATTTTTAGTACAATAATTGTTAAGGCTTTATCTGGAACCCCTGCAACACCCTCTAATGACTAATTAAACAATCTGCAGTTTCAACTCAGCATAATTAGCCCAGTAATTACTCCTTGGCAGCACTGTCATCCGAAAGAGCGTCCTTGACATGCAGAAGTGGATGTCTTCCTCTGAAGTCCTCTGGTGAGGTTACTGCGTGTGAGATCAGTGTGTCAGCTTGTGTACTCAATGGGGGAGATCCCCTATCAAGTGTGTGAACCCTCTGTCCACCCCAGTCCCTTACCACAGTCTGGGTGGCTTCAGAAGGACCCCAAATTCCCACAGGTAATTGTATATGCTGTTGGGATTTTCATCCATCTATACAGCCATAATAACATTAGTGAAGTCGGGCATTAATATTGAGTGATAACAACTGTCAGATTTTGCAACAAAAATGGGAAAAAGAACAAATAAAGGAGTAATTCCACAGACCAAATGCAGTCAGGTGTAGAGCAACTTCAATGGAAATTGGCTGTCCCTCTCTGAGGAAAGACTAGACCAGGGATGGGGAACCTTTGGGCCTCCAGCTGTTGCTGAACTACACATCCCTGCATGCACTGCTACAGTTTTGCTATTTTGCCACGCTAAAACTGTAGCAAAGCATTTTGGGATGTGTAGTTCAACAACACCTGGAGGGTCGAAGGTTCTCCATCCCTGGACTAGACAATTGTAGATAAAGGAGCACTTTATACCTGACTTGATACTATAACACGTTAGAATACTGGTTGTAGGTCTAAAAATAGACCTTACGCCAAATATAGACTCCTGGGTGGCAATTCAAATGATTTCTTTGGGCACCTAAAGTAATCTGATGCCCTTTACTTACTTAGGCACCCAAATAGACCTGGTTTAGCTGTGAATAGTGGCTAATCCGGTCTAAATTCCTGGTTCGTAAATCAACCTAAGCCCTGTGCTTTAGTGATCCCGAGGTATAGACCAGAGTGTTCTAGAAGTGCTGCAGCAAAGAGTGACACCTCAGGCAGCAAAGAGGAACTGCATGGGCATTGGAATGTGAACGGTGCTAGAAATAATACTAGGTTTGATTTTCCCAAAAAGTTCTAGTTTTAAGGATAATCCATTGCTGTGCACACATGGTTTAATCCAAGTGGTTGAGGTACTTATTTAGCCATTTGTGCTTTAGAATGGATATCCTTGAAACCTGGACTGAGGGAGCCATGAGGACCAGGGTAGGTTACCACTGGGGTAGTTTACAAGTGTACTTTAATATACAACTTTCTTCATTTGCACTAACCAGTTATTTAGCAACTTCGCTCCTAGTGACCGTTAAAAATGTATCGCATCTATCATTTTATATGGGGATGTAATCTGTAAAATGTATTTACCAAATGAGGCCCATAACTGGGGAATGCCTGCTGATTATGCTGAGTCGCAAAGTTATGTCTTCAGTTATTATTATATTTAATAATCATGTTATATAGTGCTTTTTCTCCAGCAGGAGGTATACACATAATAAACCCGTTTGCATTGTGTTTATATGTAGTTTAGTGTTCATTCTAGCACCCTGCACCTAGTGATCGCCCATCGGTGTCAAGCACCTGTGAAGCCCTGCCTCCATGTGTTGATTGGCCCACAGGCCAATCAGTCATGGAAAATGGATGACCATTGATAGGTAAAAACCATAGTATGACACTATCGAAGGCCAGTTGCACTATTGCCATCCATGGCAACGCTGCTCTGGTCTGTATCTCAGCACTGATATATAGAAGAGACTGTACTAGAAGAATCATAACACGGAGCAACACCCACAGCAAGAAAGAGGCACTGCATGGGTTGTGACAGGTGCAGGGTGCTAGTATGATCACTATAATATATATAATATGCGTTACATCCCTCCAAGTCTCCTACATAATATTAATATATAAGAATATGACCTCACATAATTGCTTTCTCAGAAATACACTTCTATTTATGCGTCTTGGTAAGCAGTGATCTCCTATTTCACATGCATTCTGATGAGCGTAATGGTTTTCTACCTATACAACTTTATGCAGAATACATAATGGTATTGTACTGTAAGTCTATTCACATTTGGAAGGATCTAAAGTTTAAATTTTGAACACACCTCAAAAATGCATACAGCTCATCCATATAACTACAGTATGTTTTTGAAAACCCTAAAAACACCATAAAAAAAGCATGTGTTTCCTATATACAGTATGGTGTTATTTTGTTTCTTTATTAGATTGATATCACATGATTTGATCTCAAATCCCACTGTAACAGAAAAGACCTCAGACAGCACAATTACACCTTCAAAGCTCAGGTTAGGAAATGGCAATATGTAAGTAATAAAAACACGTTCTTCAGCACTTTTAACAATATAGCCGAAAGTGCGATTCACATACCATGTACCCTTTGAAACTGTGCGTTCTGTCACTAATAAGTGTGAACTGTACATATAATGTAAGGGTGCTGTAAAAGTGACATTTTTTGTATACAGATCATCAGTAAAAAGCTCCTGTCTATTCACACCTGTCTTGCTGCTGTCTTATTGTGTAAATATTTAACTTTTATTGTCGTGAGAAGTAAGAACAGAGGTGCTCATTAGGCAATGCAAGGTCCCTCCTTAATTCTGCAGCCGAGTATGTAAAGGTCTGTGAGGTGGTGATCTTTTCCAATAATTATGGAGTGAGTATCTCCAATAATTATCGCTCAGTCGGCACCTTATATTTACATTGTATATGCTGCACCCCATGGAAGCTTAGATGTGACCTTGGCATTGTACTGTATCATCAGGATAAAGGAACATGATCTTGGAGTAGGTGTGTTATTATGGCTGGGTGGATAGTGAATTGTTTTGTTCTCATTTATAGGTTGTATTCTTCACCAAAGAAAACGTCATCGCACAAATCGATGAGTCCCCTGGTTTGGTGTCGGCAAGTTTTTGATAGTCCCACTCCTGATGTGGAATGTGCAAAAAAGTCACTTATCCACAGGCTTGAGCAAACCATGTCAGGTGAGTACATCCAGTCTGGTCAGTGAACAGAACAGGCTCTGCAAG
The DNA here is from genome assembly GCF_055691185.1 of Crinia signifera. NCBI lineage: Eukaryota > Metazoa > Chordata > Amphibia > Anura > Myobatrachidae > Crinia > Crinia signifera. The sequence continues at coordinate 80,584,981 of NC_139217.1, forward strand.
TAACCATACGTAGATGAATCGCTCTGCAAAATACATGATTTCTAGCTAATAAAATGCATGTGTCATGTAAACTCATATGTTATATAATAGTTTCGGATGAATGGGTAAAGAGGACTAATGTGGAATGAATATAGAGAAACGCACCCAGAAAACACCATGTTTCCACCCCCAAACACAAGCGATCTGTCAGTCAAACTGTGAATGGATTGCGATTGCTCTCAGTGTCAATTATAGTATGAGGTTGCGCATGTGCAATGTGACCGCTGCGTGTACGCTGTTGGCCGTGATCGATCGATTATGTGTTTTCTCTAATTAGTGGTCCAGGCTTAGATGAAAGCAGGAAAAATGGGCTAGCGTAAGGATCTGAGGGGTAGACTTATTATTCGTTCTTGTGGGGTATATGCGCTGGGACAGCGCTTCCCCCTCATCTATTAAACCCGCTGTGCGGGTGCTGTAACAGCGGTGGTGTGGGGGCGGGGTACCGCATGTACTATTTTAAGTACAGCGCTCAACAGGCATACCTAATTTATGAACGGTCAGCATCGCTGACCGTTCCACCGCCTGCAGCTATCGACTTCGACAGCTGCAGGCGGCGATGCCCTATGCCTACAGCAGGGACAGCGCTGACCCTGCTGCTGGCTCTGAGCTGCGCTGGGGATCTCGTGTGAGTAGCGAGATCCCACGCATGCCCAGTCCAGCCGGCCGGGTAAAAGCAGACAGCGCGTCAGTGTTAACTGATGCGCTGTCAGCTGGAGGAGGCATCGCCGGAGGGGGGGTTAGCGCTCCCCTGCTTCGGCGGGCAAGATGTTAGTAGATCTTGTCTGAGTCCCCTCCTGCTTCACCTCGCTAATGAGGCGAAGCAGGAAGTGTTATAGTGGTGCTTTTAGCGCCACTATAAAAAAATCTACCCCTGAGTGACTTTGGCAAGGACCAGATTGTGATGGCTAGGTGACTGGGTCAGAGCATCTCTAAAAGTGGCAGGTCTCATGGGATGCTCTTGGTATACAGTGGTTAGTACCTGCCAAAAGTGGTACAAGGAAGGACCAACCGGCAACAGTGTCATGGGCGCCCAAGGCTGATTGGTGCACGTGAGAAGGGAAGGCTAGCATGTCTGATCCGTTCCTACAGATGAGCTACTGTAGCTACAGTTGCTAAATTGCTAAAGTTAGTGCTGATAGAAAGGTGACAGAACTCGCAGTACACTGAAGCAGCGTAATACAGACTGGTCAGAGTGCACATGCTGACCACCACTGAGAGTGCTTAGAATTGGGCATGTGAGTGTAAGAACTGAACCCATGGAGCAATGTCAGGTGGTGGTCTGGACTGATGAATCTCTGTCACTGTCACACTGCAGAGATGACCTATTAGAGGAATATTACATAGCGTTCAAGGTGTGGACTTGGTCAGAGATCTTTCCGTTTGAGCCATCTGTGGGATGTGCTGGCAACTTACAGGACATAAAATACATTTATTCACTCACGCTAAAGGTGTGTACACACTGTGTGATTTTGGCTTACAATTTTCACTATATAATCAAAAACATATAGAAAGTTAGCAAAGATCGCACAGCATTAACCCTGCTTGTGATAACGATCACAGCCCTGCGTGGTCGGTATCGCATGGTAAAAGATGTTGCTTGTTCATTTGGCCGTAGACCAAATAGCGCATAGTCAAAATCTCAAGTGATAGTCAAGATTGTATGGTTGTGGGGTGTTAATGGAAATTGCAGGTACTTATGTAATATCTGGGCTCCCGTTTTTCTTATGAGACCGCGTCCCCTCGCTGCGCTCGCCACACTATATAAAATCAACTCCATGCGTAGTTGGATAGTAGGGGTATGAAAAAATGGGGTGCATTTAACATGGGAGCCCAGATAATACATAGGTACCAAATTGCATAGTCTTAATTGTGTGTACACCGCTTCACATAATGGGGCTGCTTCTGAGTAGAAGCAGAATAGAACAATAACTTTACACCTGGGGTAAAAGCTGTTGCACTGCAATAGGAGCAGATGTTACATGTTAGAGATTTAGATTTACGGAAGGTATGGCCTAGCTCAAGTCTAAATCACAGTGTAAAAAATAAAGTGTGGGCTGCATGCAGAAACAGCCCGTGTATATCCTGCATGCAAAAGTAATGATTTGCATTGCAGCATTTCTCCACACATGACCAGACTGAAGAGATCTGTAGGCTGTGAGAATGTGGCATCTGTTATATGAAGCTTTTCTCTTCCAGATCATCAGGCTGCTTTGAACACTCTGTACTAATTGCCCTTCAGCCACATAACACAATAGGCATTTCATATTGACAGTGTGGCTCTTTGTACAATAAAATGTTCAAAGATAGAAATCAGATCCCAGTGGAAAAAACTGCATCCCTTATGCTGGAGCTGTAGTCCTAGTGTGTTATGTGATTGTGTATGTGAGAGGCCTAGCAACCAGCTCTAACATTCACATGTTTGTTGTGCTACTGCATATCGTGTCAGTGGCACTGTTATATGCCTGCACATCTTATAGTAAAAGTAGCTATTATGTAATAATCTAAAAGATAGGACTCTGACATCTGCAGTGAGAATAGGACAGGCACCTCCCCTACCCTCAGGTATGCCCAGACGCACACCCACCCGGGCACTGATAGGAGTTTTACAGTGCCCCATGATGGTTCTCACTTGTATCAGGAACAAAGTGATAGCAACAGGGACCGCCACCTACTTGGCCATACCAAGAGTGCAGTTTTCCCCTAAGCCATTAGCTCAGCCCCACCCACGTCTTCTTGCCTGTAACAAGCACTCTGTTTTTTGTATAAGCTGTAGTGCGGATGTTTGTTCCTGATGATGCAAGCCACTTATCAGCTAATTGATGCAAATGCAGCTTGCGCATCTCAGTCCACAGAAGTTGGTTAAATGACTCTGGCTCAGCCACGGTCTTCCTGACTTCACGGATATTACTGGTCTCCCACTCCTAACACAGATTAATAACCCTCATTTACTAGTTCTCGGAGAATTGCATGTTAATGTTGGGCATACATTGACCCATTGTTGGCAGCAGCTTCCTGTGGTCTTCTTGCTGACAGCAGGGAGCTGGCTAGTATGCCGGTTTGGAGAACAGATCTGTCCATCTTGCTCACTCTTGCTTGAGTCCTGCTGAGAAAGTACAGAAATGTGTAATATCTCCACTATCTTTGTGGACACGTTCATTTGAACATCCTCATTTATTTTCATTCGCAACCGAATATCCAGTCTTGCAATTTCCAGATTCCTGGAAGGACTGGGTGACAGGGAGAGACATAGGAACAGGTGTAAAAGGGGTGGGGGTTGAGAGAGACATAGGTTAAAGGGTATGACAGATGGGAAGAAGGGACAAGACAGAAGAAGCTAACAATGTTTGGTCGGTAACCTTTATATAGTATAAAATAAAGTCCTCAGGCTAATCTCAAGAACCACTGGATGCATTTTGATGCAGGTTTTCCAATTCCATGCAGCTTTTGTAGATGAAGGTTTGTGTGTGTGTGTATAACCTTAATCTGTGACAAAAGGGAGCCAAACGGTGACTATTTTAATAAAGCAGGTCATGTAAAAATAATGGGGCGAAATGTAATAGGATGAGAGATTTGGATTGCCGTATTCAAAAAACCTGGAGATTTCTTACCAAATCTCTCACTTTCTGAATCTCTCATCCTATTATATTCCCCCCCCTGGTCTATCACAACAATGGAATTAATTTTATATCTTTGTAGAGATTGATGTGTGTTACCCGTTTTCTCCAAAAAGAATGACGTAAGCCTTGGTTACGAATGCAGAATTATTATTTTTTTATTTATCAGAAGCAGTAATCCATAGGGAATATAGAGTAAGAAAAGGATACCAATCTGTCTCGTTTTATCGCCTTTGGTTTGGGTAACATTTTTGGAAACTTCTTGCAAAGCAGTTGCAATATTTTATTCAAAACAAGCAATAAAGGTATCCTACAACATGTTATCACCGTACTGCCTTGGGGAAAAACTCCATCTGGTTAAAATGCATCAGCAGGCGATCTTTCGGAGGTACAGTAAGAGCTATCCTCTGCTAGTTTTGGGTCCATGACAAAGAAGAGTACAACCGCAGGAAATTAATCAGCTTTCAGTGAATTCAGATAGCTGTCCTGTGATCACTATCATTCTGGCTGGGTGACTTGCATCACTTTCCAGCTATTTTTTAATGTTTAATATGAAATATTGTGCTTGTAATGACGTTGGCAAAATGTTTTAACCTAGTCAAAGAAGTGAATGAGGCATCCTTTTCTTGCTCTCTACCCCCACCACACACACACTTGAGCTATCCCATCTCCGACCGCTGATTACAGCTTGTCTAACTATAGAGAATGGAGGAAAGATGGACGGCAACAACGGAAATGATTTTTTTTTCCGGCTTTACACAAAAGGAAATGCAATCAAATAGGGAGGTAACTGAGTAGATCATCTACAAATTGAGATGTATATAATTATAAGCAATACTAATCCAAGAGTGTTTCTATCATTTCTGTGGATATTATGATCTCTTTTATACTAAGTCCATCCAAGAAAAAGACTTGCTGAAAAAAATACTGCTGTTCAGAGAGGACTTTCTACTGGGATGTCGCACTGCATTCTATGATTGTGTATTGTGTGGCACCTTCTATATGACTTTGCATAGCAGTTGTGCACTTGCAGAGCCTGCGTGGTATAGTCTATAAAATAAATCCGGTGCTCCTAATCCTGTTACACAGCTTAAGTCCAATTGCAGAATCCACTCCCAAGCTTTGAGGCTAGGTGTAATTACATCCAAACCTAAATCCAACCTGTAATCCTAGAGTACACTACCCAACACCCAAATAGCATCTTTAATCTAAACAAACTACTGTCTCTTTGTATCCCTGGGTATATTCATAACTGGAAAAGTAGCTTTATAATGTCTACCAGACAGGGCTGAGGCAGCTGTGCAGGAAACACTTATTTTAGAAGCAACATCTAATCCTGTCAGATCTAATGCAAATCCACTGCATCATCTAATGTACATATGACAGTATGTATGAGGACCCTCACCTCAGTTGCTACATTTGTGGCTAGAACAATAGAAATGTGTTTGAGAACTGGCGCTGCTTATTGCTGCAAATCGACACAAAACAGTGCTACAAACACTATCAAAAGATATACATCTAGCAAGAAAGGTGAGTGAGTGACAACTTTGCGCAAAATGTCTAAAAGTTTCACATTCAGTTTTTTCCAAAATAGTGGATGATCACAGTGTTCATCAAATCCTCCCGAGGACAAGTATTACATGTGAAAAAAGGAATAAATTGCCACATTTAACCCCAACTCTTGTAATATACTTTACACTTCTGCTTACATATAAAGGCTCGGTGTCACTTGCATCAAGGTATCTTTGTAGTGTGTATTTCCTCAGATCTCCATATATTTCATGAGTGTATTATATGGAAAAGGAGGAAGAACACTCCCATAGTGCATTAAAAATCATTTAATTAAAATCACATAACATACAGTTAAAAATGAGGGTAACCTCGTACCAGATGTTCAGGTCAGAAAACAGCCAGAAAGAAAGATGGAACCCGGGTATTCTTTAAAAGCCGAATGTAGACAAAATACAAGAGCCGAGGGAAGGTGAACATCTGGTACGAGGTTACCCTCATTTTTAACTGTATGTTATGTGATTTTAATTCAATCATTTTTAATGCACTATGGGAGTGTTCTTCCTCCTTTTCCATATAATACACGCATGAAATATATGGAGATCTGAGGATAGAAACACTACAGTTGTTAAACTACACATCCCAACATGCCCTGCAACAGTTTTAACATGGCTAAATAGCAAAACTGAAGCAGGGCATGCTGGGATATGTAGTTCAACAGCAGCTGGAGGGTCATTCCCCGTCCCTGGTTTACATGTACAGAGCAGCATAGATAATATATGTGCCTGCATTGTAATGGTCATTGGCGCAACTAGTTGTTTCTTGTAGCTTCCACACTAAAATAAGCACTGCAGGAATCCTTCTCCCGAGCCTGATAATGAAGTGTGCAACTGTGTGTTTGTTTTTCAGCCAGCAAGCGTCAGAGTATGTACAGCGTTCCCTACAATTCATCCAACTTTGTCAGCCCTTACAGTCCAAATCCTAGTGGAAGTCCATATAACAGCGGCTTCTCCTCCCCAACCTCCACCCCTGGGAGGACTCCAGTAGTGAGGCAGCTGGTCCTGCCTAGCAGCACAGGTGAGTAAATAATCTGAATGACATGGTTGGGAAGAGTAAATAGCTGGCTGTTAGCAAGGCTTTTCTGCAGTGTAACCTTAGATTGGAAATGGTGGCGATGATGATCATTGTTACAGTAGTCCTTATATGCAACTCTGTTTCTGCACAATCAGATTTATGTCTACCCAAGCAAAACTCTGTACTTTTAAGGTATTGTTTATTAAAATGAAAGTAATGTTTATTGTGGGTGTGTTGTAGTTAGGGGTTTCCTCCACGTGTCAGAATTACAATTTGCTGCTCCAAGGAATGCAGGAAGACTTTGTTAGTTTCCGGAACAGAAACTACATAGTACAGGATATATATAGGTTACAGCCCTGTCTCCGCTTGGGTCATGTCATCCAATAGATGTAGTAGACTCCTTCATCCAGGTACCATACAGTACTGAAACTTCCATTCACTGAAACATGCACTACCTGGTTAGCGCCTGTATTCCCAATTCCTGCCCTGTTTCTGTTACCAGGAATAGGAGATGCGAAGCAGTGTAGAAAAGTGGATGATGGATAAATAATTCAGTAATATTAGGACAAATAATTAAGATAAAATACAATAGAATTTTATTAATTTATTAACAGTTTCTTAAATAGCTCATACATATTCCAGAGCACTTTACAGAGTATAGTTGAACATTCACATCAGTCCCTGCTCCAGTGGAGCTTACAATCCATATTTCCGACCACATGTATTAATAAAACAAATTTCTCAGTAAGGTGCAGTGTATTTTTGAATTAACGAGGTATTAATAGACAATAAAGGTTAGTCCTTAGTTCAGTTATGCCAGCAGGGGGGTCGTACAAATCACAAGTTCAGTCCTGTATACAGAAAGGCTTCCTGTAGAAAGAGAACAGGTGAAGGAGTTCCGAGCTCTGAACTCCTTCAGGAAGCCTTTCTGTATACAGGACTGAACTTGTGAGCTGTTCAATGTGGTTGTCTTTTTGTGCTTCTCCAGCTGTGTGGCCCTATCTGTCTGTAATGTTGGTAAAATACATTATTCTTGGAAGGGGATACGGTCGTTAGGTTGGCCCAAGGAAGGTCGACAGTGTCCTTGGGTCGTCCGGGGAGGACGGTCGACAATGCAGAAGGTCGACGCGGGTTTATTTATTTTTCACTATCATATGGTTCTCAATACATTGGGGAAGGATAGGTCCTCCGCAGGAGACAGGCACATAAACTCTTTACAGTTGGTGTACTGGCTCCTCCCATCTACTTCCTCCTCCACATCCTCAGTTTAGAAAAATGTGCCCTCAGAGAGGCTGCACTTACAGAGCTCCTGAAGAGAGTTTTTCTTCATTTAATATTGTTTTTGGGGGAGCTGGTTTGGACTAAACAGCTCCCTACTTCGTGGGAAACCAGGGGAGGGTTACAGTTTCTGGCCTTTCAAGGTACCGAACTGTCCCTGCTGCAGGACCACTGTCCTGTTTGGTTGATTTATCGTGGCGGGCATTACGCTGCAGCGCTTCACAACCCCAGCTTGCCACACACCCTGGCTCATTCCGAAGATGTCTGCGGTGAGTATTACCCGGTGTCCCCTCTAGTAGGGTACCCCGGTTGATGTGAGGCATGATGATGATGGCGACAATGGCGGTGTCCCTGCACGGGAACCGCACAGCCCCCTGTCCACCCTGGATGCTTTACACTGCCTCTGGACCATCAGGGCAGGTGTTAATGTGTTTGCTATGACTAGCTACAGCGCCAGTATAAAGATTAGTAAAAGCACCAGCACCAATGCAAGGGGCGGGACTTAACTCAGAGCGGGGACACAGCTCTCTGGCACCAATTTCCTGCTTCTCTCTGCATGCTTTGGGCACCATTATACAGCAGCAGACACTCCTCGTGGTGCTGGCAGCTCCAGTCTGGGTGGAAGAGAACTTGAGCAGAGACAGCAAGTGAAATTGAGCTTATAAAACGCTCATTACAGTGTTTATAGCCTTGCACATACTTGTATAGATATTTACTCTGTCTATTTATATCTATTACTGCTAACCAGCTCCTCAATCTGGGAGCTCAGGTTAAGGGTGTGTTGGTTCCCCCAATATCTGAGTCCTTTCCCCACTTGCTTGTTATAAGTGTAAAGGTGCCCACACACTAGAACGATTTTTGGGCCGATATATCATCCGATGTTTACCGATAATCGGTCGAAAATCGGACGATTTTGGTCCGATGCTCGCTCCCGTGGATCTTTAGCTGAATCTTCTGATCTTACGTGCTGCACAAAAGATCAGAAGATTTAACAAGAGATCCATAGGAAAGCACACAGGATCTTAAGAAAAATCTTTGGTAAAGATGTGCGCTTGCCTGAAATCTTTTGTCAAGGACGGAAAAAAGATTTCAAGGCTAATTTATGCGCACATCTTACGATCGCAGATCTTTCTAGTGTGTGGGCACGTTTAGAGACTACACATAGCTTCTATACACTTCACACTGACTCTGATTGTTAGGTGTTTCCTGTCTGTGTGTTGTGGGGTGATCACATTGATAAGATAGTTATAAAGTTAACCTGTATGATTTGCAGCACTTTGACCCTGCATCTACTTCACAAGTCACTTGTGAACACTGACCCCAGACTAGTGGGGAGTCTCCACAGCTTAGTGGTATTCCTACACCACTGTGTGGAGGATCATAGGGGGAGCCCCAGGAAACAGCCTGGGCTAGCAGCATTAAGAATATGCTGGAAGCTGTGTCCACGCAGCTGACTGCAAATACCCTGCAGAATAAGAAAGTGCAGCAGGATTTACAGTCCTTACTGCCAGGGTGGACATTGTCACTCCCGTGGGTGGCTTTTCATGCAAGTGGGATTTAGCTGCAATTATGCCTGACTCTGAGGAGGAGGCGGCTATAGAAGAAGGGGAGGATGTGGATGATCCCCTAACCGATTCTCAGGGGTCTGAGTCTTTAATTTTAGCCATCAGAGAAGTCCTTGATCTCCCTCTGGCTGCACCTGTAGAAGGTGATCCCTTTTTTGTGTCTCAAAAAAGGCAGGATGTGGTATTCTCTGAACAGGCTGATTTGGAAGATGCTTTCAAATCGGGTGTGGGATGAGCCTCCAGTTGTAGATGCTTCCATGTCCCGTTTTTCAAAAAAGATGGTACTCCCAGTGCCTGGGACTTCCACACTTAAGGATTCAGTGGATAAAAAACTAGATGGTACCCTCAAGTCACGGCCAGTGGGGCGGCTTTGCGCCCGGTACTTGTTAGTTGCTGGATGACAAAGTCCATTCATACCTGGGCGACCCAAATCCAAGAGGGATTGCTGGGTAATATGTCAACGGCCCAGGTGGCTGGTTCACTCCGTCACATACAAGATGTGGCTGAGGTGCTTTGTGACTCACAAAAGGAGGTGGGCGCTATTAATGTGCGTAACTCAGCCATGGCGGTTTCCGCCTGCAGGGCTCTGTGGCTGCGTCAGTGGGTTGCTGACTCCAAGCGTAGCGTGGAGAACCTTCCATTCACGGGAGAACGCCTGTTTGGTAAGGAACTAGATGACTTGAAATCCTTGAACCCCTTTTTGAGGGTGTTCAAGTTCAGGATGGAGTCTCTGAGGTTGGTTGTGGCCGGCCTCAAAGGAGGGGAGTTCCTAGCTTCCTTGGACGTGAAGGATGCATACCTTCACATTCCCATATGGCATCCGCACCAGGCTTACCTCAGGTTCGCAATCGGAAATGAGCATTTCCATTTCCAAGCCTTGCCACGGCTCTGCACATCTTTACCAAGGTAATGGCAGAAATTATGTCCTGTTATCCCATACCTGGACGATCTGCTGATAAAGGTGAGAAGAGAGGAACTGTTGAGAGCAGATACCACCACCACCACCACAATGCTGGTACTGTCTTTGCATGGTTGGATTTTGAACCTGCTAAAGTCCTCACTGACCCCATCCAGGCATCTCCAGTTCTTGGGGATGATTCTGGATACAGTGGAACAGGAGGTGTTCCTGCCGGAGGAAAAGATGATAGCCATTCAACTGCTGGTAGTGGCAGTCCTTACACCAGTTCTGGTGTCAGCCCATCAGTGCATCCAACTACTGGGAAAAATGGTGGCCTCCTTTGAGGCGCTCCAGTTCGGGAGGTTCCACTCCCAGACTTTCGAATTGGATCTTTTGGCCAAATGGTCGGGTTCTCACCTGCAGATGCACAGGCAGATACGTCTGTCTGCTCAGGCAAGGCTGTCCTTGCAATGGTGGCTTCACCCGCAAAACCTCTTGGTGGGCTGACGTTTTGGGACCCGGGATTGGGTCCTTCTGATGACAGATGCCAGTCTCCTCAGCTGGGGAGCAGTGACACACGGAAGACGTTTTCAGGGAAAATGGTCTCTGTGGGAGTCCAAACTTTACATCAACTGTTTGGAACCCCGAGCTGTCTATTATGCGCTCCTGCAGGCAGCCCCCTTGTTGCAGAGCCTGGCAATCCAGGTTCAGTCGGACAACGCAACGACGGTTGCATACATCAACCGGCAGGGGGGACAAAAAGCAAGTCCTGCATGAGGGAGGTATCCAAGATCTTGGTTTGGGCAGAGGCTCACACCATGGCCTTGTCGGCCATATTCATTCCGGTTGTGGACAACCGAGAGGCGGACTTCCTCAGTCGTCAGGAGTTGCACCCAGGAGAGTGTAGTCTCAGTCACCAGGTGTTTGCGCAGATTGTAGATTGATGGGGATTACCACAGATGGACCTCATGGCATCCAGGATCAACAAAAAGGTGGACAAGTATGCTCCAGGTCCAGGGACCCTCAGGCAGGGCAGTCGATGCACTAACGACGATTTGACCTGGTTTATTGGAATAGAGCCTGGTGGAGTGTCATCTTCTATAATAGAAGAATAATTTTAAAAAAATAATGGCGTGGGGTCCCCCCCCCCTCACAAGCATGACCAGCCCCAGGCTCTGAGTGGTCCTGGTTCACAAAATACGGAGGACAAAGTGAGTGGGGGTCCCCCATATTTTGGGGACCAGCACCAGGCTCCACTAGCAAGGGGTTGTAATGCCAGAGCCAGGGGACATACTTGATGGGGTCCCCTGGCCAAAGCATTACCCACCCTGACTAGTCAACCCAGGCCAGGAGATTTTGGGGAGGTGGAGACTCCCCCATAATGAAGGGGTCCCAGGCCTGGGCTGAAGCGGGTGCAGGGTTGATAGCTTGTTTAAACAGTAATATTGTCTTTTACAGTAGGACTACAGGGCCCAGCAAGCCTGCCCCGCATGCTTATACTTGGGAGAAGCACAGGTACCAACATGTGGGGCATTAAAGGCCCGCCGGTACCTATAGCCCTCCTGTAAAGGAAATATTGAAATAAAAACACAAACAGGTTTTTAAATATTTTATTAAACTGCATCTTGTAATAACCCAGGGGGCTCCTGCAGAGTCTTCATCTGGGGAAGCAGCCTTTTAAGCTCTTTTACAAGGCTGCTGCATCCTAGGGCTTCAGCCTCTTCATCTGTGTTCTTCACCTGGGGAAGCCTTTGCAGCTCTTTTGCATGGCCGCCGTCTCCCAGGACAGTTTCTTCAGGAGCTCTTCTCTGCTCCTACTCCACCGTCGGACTGCCTGCCTCCTGGCTCGAGCAGGCTTATATAGCCAGCTCTAGGGGGCAGGACAGAGAGTGCATGTCTGCCTGTGCAGTGTTCAATAGTCATGTCCACCTTTGCCTAAAGTAGGGGGATGTGATAAGGAGGTGTTTTCTGTCATAAGTGGAGGGCACTGTGTGCATTTGTCATATCTGTCTGTGCCTAAATTAGTGGGATGGGATAAAGGCGGAACGGTCTAACATAAACTGAGGGCACTATGCACATTTGTTATGTCTGCCTGTGCCTAAAGTAGTCGGATAAGTTAGAAAAAGTGCGGTCTAACATAAACTGCGTGCACTATGAGTATGTTTACATAAATATGTAGAAAGTCACATACTGTATACATATATTGAGATAGGTATCGCTGCTAAATAGGTAGTTCTCAGCTATGTCTGATTATTTAGTTTTTTACCTGAATAATTTTAGACATTTGTAAATAACTTAAGTCTGCTAAATTAACCATTTTGCTGCCAACAGAGATGCAGGAGCCGTTATTATTGAACATCCATTTGCTATAAAGCAGCTCGGCTAATGACTGACCAGAAAATAGCGGCACTTGCAGTGTGGATTTGGAGTCCATTAATGTAGCCTCTTCAGGATTGTTAAGTCTCCTCTGGGCACGTGCATAGTGTTTGGCACTCCCTATATGTACAATAAGGAGTCTCCGGACACTGTTTCCTAAACAAAAGAATATTTTTGGCTCCACTCATGTCCTTTAATATCATGTTACCAGTGTTACAAGTTGAGATTGTACTTGACAATGACCCAAATAAGAGCAACTGCAGTATAATGTGCTATTTAAACATTTATTATTCACTATGGGAGTTGGAGGAGGGGTGATAATTTCATCTATAAAGTAATCAGATGACGATGTATGAACAGTATGCAGTAGAACACCCTGCCTGAGTCATCTGAATGAACTGGAATATAGAACATATTTTGTATCCTGTGCTGGCATCTGTGTGAGTGCTACTGATCCAGCAGCTAAATAAACTGTGATCATAAGTGTTCTAGTAAGTGTTCCTCTTGCAGACACCTACAGTAAGACATGCACTGTGTATATAACACTAAGTTTGTGCATATGCTTACATTAATATTTCTGTAAACATTGTGACCATACTAATTAACATTAATTATTCTCCGTGTGAATTGAGTTCCTCCTAAACGTCAACATTTTGTCATTAAGGGCCAGATGTATCCAGCTTCAAAAAGTGATCAAATGGAGAGTGATAAACAACCAGCCAATCAGCTCCTATATGACATTTTTCAAACCCGTTCTGTAACATGTCAGTTACGAGCTGATTGGCTGGCTGTTTATCACTCTCCATGTTATCACTTTTTGAAGCTTGATACATCTGACCCTTTGTCTTGTTTGTCATAGTAATGAAGTGAAATATAGTAGACTTTAAATTTATCTATTACCCAGTATTTTCTAATTAATAATCTGTGCATACTCCTAATTACATATACTGTACACATAATTGCGTGTATTTGTGCTTTCTCTAGCGCACTACAAAAACTCTACGGAGAGAAACCCCCCTCCTGTCAGCCCACAGTCTTCTGTAGACAGCGAGCTAAGTACGTCTGAGATGGACGAAGACTCCGTGGGGTCAGGCTACAAGCTAAATGATGTAACGGATGTCCAGATTCTAGCCCGGATGCAAGAGGATAGTGAGTATGGAATCCATCAGCATAAATCTGTCTAACACTTGTCATTCTACTGTTCCACAGAAACAAATGCTTTGTAGAAGATTATTGTAGTCTGTGAATACTGAAGTGAGAGATGTGTGTGCAGTAACATGTGGGCCTATTTATCAAGTAGTATTTGTGCAATATCCCCTCGCAAATCCCCATGTTACTGGTTAACTGTAAATAAGTATCCCCCAAATGTGTGTAGCCAGGAACCACAACCTGCTGCAATAAGAAATGATCGTTATTGGGTCTCATATCCGATAATAATAATAATAAATATGCCCCACTTGGTTCATTTTTGGTGAGCTGACGGGAGTGTCCTACTTGGGAGAATGCAAAGACCATAGCTGGCTGGAGTCCTGGGCGTAAGTCACTGCTTCCTATTGTATCAGTCTATGCCATTTTCTTCTTTTTTTTTTTAGTTTTTTTTTTATGTAATAATTTTGATTGAGTTTTCCAATAACAGACATACATATAAAAAAAACAAAACAGAATAAAAAGTAAAGCAAACAAATTATTATCAAGCAGTGTCTCATAATTACCGTTTACAAGCACAGAAAATGTATGTACATGTAATGCATCACACCATTATATAAGTATCTATACACTGGGTAATGTCTAAGGGGAGTCTAGCCATTTGGACCACTCTATGCCAACTTTAGTAGTTAGTGCATTGATGGGCTGCTATCACCCAGATACTTATTTTAGCTGGAAACCAGTTGCCTCTGCTGTGTATAAGTACCTACATGTAGGCGCTTATGTGCAGAGTATATGCGAGCACCACTCTGTGGAGTACGCTAGACTCTTCCTGCTTCTGGGGTTGCTGGCAATTACTTGTGCCTTTTATATTTTAATTTTAAATGATGACTTTTTTTTTCATTATATACTGTGTTTAAGTACACTATGGGACATTACATGTAGGGCCTGATTCTGGTTCACAAAAGCAAATTCACACTTTAATGGACAAAACCATGTGCACTGCAGGTGGGGCAGATGTAACATGTGCAGAGTTAAGCTGGCCATACATCTACAGATCGATTGACAGTTGACCATTTGCTTTGAATTGCTGGAAAACTGCCAAAAACGGTCATTCAGATATTACCAGGTTTTAGTTCCAACCAGCCCAATCTGACAATCAATCTGTAGATGTATGGCCAGCTTTAGATTTGGGTGGTGTTTTGTTTCTGTGCAGGGTAAATACTGTTGCTTTATTTTTGCACTGCAATGTAGATATCAGTTCTCTTAACTCCTAACTCTCTGCGCGTTACATCAGGCCCACCTGCAGTGCACATGGTTTTGCCCATTAGAGAATTTGCTTTTGCAAGTGAACCAGGGCCATAATCTGTTCCTTATCAGCAGGGAGAGTCCTTTCTGAAGTATGGTGCATATAGTTTGAAAAGCTAATAAATAATTATCTGCTCTCTGCTAGTTGCTGTAATCTAATAAACAGATGCAGTATGCCAGTAAGGTAATCGCAAATTGCTTTGTTGGGTTATTTTAATTATTCTGACTGTATAACTTAAACATACATGTTATTTGTGTAAAGCGAACCAGACTGATTTATTTGGGGGAGACGAGTTTGCTGTTACTGGTATATAACATGTAATCTGTAGAAGCCACATGGTATTTGTAGTATGATTCAGGTGTCCTTTCTCTGTCCTAACCCTGCAAAGGTCTTCGGCAAGAATATGCAGCTTCTGCCTCCCGCCGCAGCTCTGGCTCATCCTGTAACTCCATGAGGAGAGGGACGTATAGCGACCAGGAGCTCGATGCTCAAAGCTTGGAGGATGAAGAGGACGGGATTCACCACTCAGCCCACCTGTCTGTGAGCAGGTTCTCCCCCTCTCCACGTCAATCTCCTCGGCCTTCGCCTAGACAATCTCCCAGAAACTCTCCACGCTCCAGATCTCCAGCTCGCAGCCTGGAGTACAGGGGAGCCTCTCCACAGCCTATACTCAGCCGCCTGCAGCAGCCCCGTCTATCGCTTCAGGGTCACGCCACTGACATGCAGACAAATGTGGTAAAGAATGAAGGTAAATTATTGCAACTATATGAATGAAACTTCCTTCAGTGTCCAGGAACTAATGAGTTGGTCAATCAAGTGACGAAGTAAGGTGCTGTCATATAAAGACAGCTCAACGGCATCAATTTTCCTTTTCTAAAGTTACAGTAGCAAAGGAATAGCAATTCTGTAAGCTGGCAGCAGCACTGTCTTGGAAGAGCTTGATCTTCTGCTAGCTGAGGGCAGCCCCTCCGGATCTGCCGTCTCCTGGGATATAGACTCCCTCTCCCACCTTTCATATGGTTCAGTAACTTCCTGAGCGGGACTCTGGGGCTGCCAGAACAGATCATGCGCAAAATACAGTTGATTGACGGAGGGTCTCATCAGTATTCCAGGTCACACTAAGATATCTATAGGTTGCAAGTTGCTTATAATAGCGCAGGATATTCCGTTGCGCTTTGCAATTGGAAACAGTGATGAAACAAAGTGGGTAGTAAGAAACCGACATAGCTTACAGTATAAACATGAGTTTCCTTATAATATACAGATGTAGCCGCGGTCCTCTTTCCCGCACCAATCGCAAAGTGCGACCCCAATGGCCACTGGCGACATCACTTTGCCATGCTTGCGCGTCTAATTTGTTCCCATGGCTCATAGAAACGCATTGGGCAGCGATATTGCCGTGTGGCGATTCCGAGCCGCCGCTGTGAATTAGGCACACCAAACAGGAGCGAGCGGTGGCAATCGCAGATGGATGAGTGCGGCTACATCTGTAATTGTTTGTATGTTCTCGCGGTTATCCCTCTACCCTATAAAGAAATCTCATTTGTGATATTTACAGCGCATTTCACAGCAATTCTCACTTTATTTGATCCCACAGAGAAATTGAGGCGGAGTCTTCCAAACCTCTCCAGGGCAACAGGCGCTCAGACGGTGGAGGCTGTCAAAAACAGCAGGAGTTACGAGTCA
The DNA here is from genome assembly GCF_055691185.1 of Crinia signifera. Classification (NCBI taxonomy): domain Eukaryota; kingdom Metazoa; phylum Chordata; class Amphibia; order Anura; family Myobatrachidae; genus Crinia; species Crinia signifera. The sequence continues at coordinate 80,601,475 of NC_139217.1, forward strand.
AACTTGCAAGTGCCAAATGGCGGAACCTCTCGGGTACCGAGCACTTCCAGTAAGTTGCCCCTATGTGTGGGTCACTGAGGTAGCTACAGGGGTAAATTTACTAATGCTTCTAAAATTAAAGAGGTGATGTTGCCAATACAACCAATCACATTCTGTCTATCATTTGTCTATTGCATCCTACAAAATAGACAGAATCTTGCTGTGTGCAACATCTCTTTATGTTTATAAGCTTTAGTCACTTTACCCCTTTGAATCCTGGCCTTGACTGCATAGAAGCTGCATGAACAATGCATGGGGAGTTTGTATTAAAGTGCATTCATTGTGTTCCTTATGCATGATTCCTTGCATGGGCAAAATGCATTCTATTTTTGTGTTACAAATGAGAGGACTTTGGCAACAGGCAGCTTTATGATGTAAGGAAAATGCTAAGCCTCTAATTATATTATGCATGTATCTGTTTGAGATGAAAATGAAGCTTAGGTATAGCAATATCATATAACATTCACAGGCCATGCCAGTATAGCAATATCCTATAACATTCACAGGCCATGCCAGTATAGCAATATCCTATAACATTCACAGGCCGTGCCAGTATAGCAATATCCCATAACATTCACAGGCCGTGCCAGTATAGCAATATCCCATAACATTCACAGGCCGTGCCAGTATAGCATTATCCCATAACATTCACAGGCCGTGCCAGTATAGCAATATCATATAACATTCACAGGCCATGCCAGTATAGCAATATCATATAACATTCACAGGCCATGCCAGTATAGCATTATCATATAACATTCACAGGCCATGCCAGTATAGCATTATCCCATAACATTCACAGGCCGTGCCAGTATAGCAATATCATATAACATTCACAGGCCATGCCAGTATAGCAATATCATATAACATTCACAGGCCATGCCAGTATAGCGATATCCCATAACATTCACAGGCCATGCCAGTATAGCAATATCCTATAACATTCACAGGCCATGCCAGTATAGCAATATCCTATAACATTCACAAGCCGTGCCAGTATAGCATTATCCTATAACATTCACAGGCCATGCCAGTATAGCAATATCCTATAACATTCACAGGCCGTGCCAGTATAGCAATATCCTATAACATTCACAGGCCGTGCCAGTATAGCAATATCCTATAACATTCACAGGCCGTGCAAGTATAGCAATATCCTATAACATTCACAGGCCATGCCAGCATAGCAATATCCTATAACATTCACAGGCCGTGCCAGTATAGCATTATCCTATAACATTCACAAGCCGTGCCAGTATAGCAATATCCTATAACATTCACAGGCCATGCCAGTATAGCAATATCCCATAACATTCACAGGCCGTGCCAGTATAGCAATATCATATAACATTCACAGGCCATGCCAGTATAGCAATATCATATAACATTCACAGGCCATGCCAGTATAGCGATATCCCATAACATTCACAGGCCATGCCAGTATAGCAATATCCTATAACATTCACAGGCCATGCCAGTATAGCAATATCCTATAACATTCACAAGCCGTGCCAGTATAGCATTATCCTATAACATTCACAGGCCATGCCAGTATAGCAATATCCTATAACATTCACAGGCCGTGCCAGTATAGCAATATCCTATAACATTCACAGGCCGTGCAAGTATAGCAATATCCTATAACATTCACAGGCCATGCCAGCATAGCAATATCCTATAACATTCACAGGCCGTGCCAGTATAGCGATATCCCATAACATTCACAGGCCGTGCCAGTATAGCGATATCCCATAACATTCACAGGCCATGCCAGTATAGCGATATCATATAACATTCACAGGCCGTGCCAGTATAGCGATATCATATAACATTCACAGGCCGTGCCAGTATAGCATTATCATATAACATTCACAGGCCGTGCCAGTGTAGCGATATTCCATAACATTCACAGGCCGTGCCAGTATAGCGATATCATATAACATTCACAGGCCATGGCTGATGGCGGGAAAGTCTCAGGTTCGGTACTTATTTCCTAGAATGGCGCCCAGATTTTCTACGTACGGCACTGTAGGGAAATCGCATCACATGGGCCATTATAGCGGCATGCGATTTTTTTTTTTCATGTATTTTTTTTTTCCATTGTACACCACTATATTGCATTGCATCGCATGTCCCGCAAAATCGCATGCGATTTTATAGGGTGTGCGATGCCATGACATTCGGTATACAATAATATGATTGTATGTCCCAAAAATAGATTTAACGCACCCACCCCCACTATCCTTATATAGTGTGGAGAGCCACAGAGCCCGAAGCGTGGCGAGCGCACGCAGACTACTTTACATGTATTCCTTCGGGGTGGCGTGGATAGTGGGGGGGGCGTTAAACCTATTTTTGGGACATACAATCATATTGTTGTATACCTAATCACACCCCATAAAATCACATGCGATCGCGTGCGATTTTGCGGCAGATGCGATGGCCCAGGGCTGAGAGAGCAGTGAATAAATTACATAGGAAAATAGCATTGCATCGCATGGCCCTAAAATGGACCATGCGATGCAATTTCACTACGCAGAATAGCCCACTAAGAAAATAGCATAGTGGGCGCCGTGCTAGGAAACAAGTACCTCAGGTTCTGCTGTTGCACTCCCTGCTGATCATCTATACAGGACCCTGATGAAAGCACTACACAAACACACCACCGTTTGGTGATTGTAGGGTTCTAGGACTATATGCAATGAATACTGTATTTCTTTGTGTATGGTTTAGTCACCAAAAGCTAAATTGTAGCTGTCGCTCACACGTCGTAGTGATGAGCTGCATCTCTATAATATCCTGCAGCCTCTCATTGTGTATTGTGCAATGGATGTATCAAAAATACAGTATAATAAAACATAACTCTTAGCAGATTATGGGCCTAATTCAGACCCATTCACATGGGGCCAAATTTGGCCCCGTTTCCAAACTTAGGGGTCGTGCGTGAATATGTGCATGTGCACACCCCAAGTACGGACGCCTTCGGTGAGTATAACATTAGCCAAGGCGTTCGCACTGTGGGAGGGGCAGGCAGGGAGGGGACGGGACACAAGCATGTCAATGCCTGCTCAGAATTCGGAGGTCGGCAGCCATCTTTTTCAGACCGAAGCTGCAGAAATCATTCGATGATCATTGACCATCAAATAATTTCTCCACCATTCAGCCGCATGCAATGGGATGTGTAAGCTTACACATCTGCTCCAATGCAAATGCAGGGATTCTCGCGGGGGGGCATTTGGTTAGGTGTAGTGCGGGCAGCGTTTACCTATTCGCTATGCTGGGAACATGTCTGAATCAGGCCCCATGTACCAGAATAAATATCTAACAGTTGTAAGTTCAGGTTTGCAGAAAATATAATTATGGAATTCACCCGCAATGCAATTTATCTCATCCCACTGGGTAATATGCATAATATATAGGCTTTTATTTTAATAATACGATAAAAGGAAATGAAAGGTTGCGTTTTGTTTCCCATCAAACAGCGGTTTTGATTGGATAACATGTAATGATGAGATTTCTGACTGGTTCAGCTGAAGCACTAAGCTGCTGTTGTATGGGTGTATTTGATGAAAGGTCAGAGTACTTTATTGGTAACCATCATCTCCTATGTGCCAGGATGGCAGAACCGGTATTCAGGAGGTTGTGATCTTTAGGTTGTGATCTTTATGTGAGGTATGTGATTGTTCGTGCGAACAGAGCTGCATGTGGCAGGCGGCACCATGATGTGAGAATAAGATTTGGGATAAGTAGGAGGCATGGAGAGAGAGAGACCGGAATTGAGATATCAGTCTTATGTAAGCAGAAAGCAAACTAGAGAGACATTGGAGAGCCCACAGTGTCCTGCTAATAAATGTAAGTTCTCTGAAACATTGTAAGTCCTGCTTAACCTGTCCGGGCCGGATACATTGATTTCTATTCTGACTTTTGGGTGATGACAGAATAGGAATTAGTGTCTGCGGTAAAGATTTTTACATGCTTTGTAAAGTAGTTTACTGTGAGGATATAAAGGTGTGCCTCCACTACAGGGAAATATGAAACCCTGGTGTCCTGATTACTCTTCCTCAGCACCATATGGACTGTCCCCATTTATTGAGGCAGACCATTTTGCACCCAAGTATGGTCACTGATCAGCTCTGCGCATGACCTGGGTTTTCATTGTTTGTTGCATGTCAGTGAGTCTTGTTGCTGGAATGAAGAGATGTATTCCATGGAGAGAATACTGCAGCATCACTATAGCCACCAAGCTCACAGAGAAATGGTGGCACAGCCACAGACTGACATTGTTTAGCAAAAAAAACCAAATGATCTCATCTATTTGTCATCAAACATTTAGATAGGCAGCGCTATAGGAATCACTCAGCAAACCTTCCCTTTTGCATTATGACACTAGGGTGGGCCTGGCTGCACGGATTCTGTAGTAATTAGATGTCTAAACCTAGCTTTATTGATTAGTAGACAGAGAACATCTACTTTACAGTTCCAAGCCTGAATTTAACAAAGAAATCCTTTTTATTCCCACCACGCTTTGTGCACGCCCCTTTATTTTAGGCTGTCCCGGCTTTTTCACCCCACGCTATGAAACATAACGGTTTTACGTTATGTATTCTGAACTTTTTGTTAACCCATTATCTGTCCACTTTTCTATCTCCCTAATTAACTCTCCGACCAATTTTTTGTTTAGAAAAATGTAACGTTTCCTTATGTTTCAACAGCATCAAAAAGGCAGATAAATATGCCACGCTCAGCCCAGAAAACAAAACAGGTTGTTGCCGCCCCTAAAGGAGGTAATGTTTAGTCATCTCCTCCCCGGATATACTTAGTGTATCTCAGAAACAGCTGTGATTACTGCACTGCCCTGGCCATGTGTAGTACTGGCATTGGTGACAGGGAAAATGGCATCCAGTTGTGCGTTGACTTGCCATAGTTATAGCCACTGTAGGGAGCCCTGAGTTTAATTACGTGCTGGATTTTTACAGTCGACAGATTGGCACTTTTCATCATTTTAGCTTGATTCTACATTCATATTCAATTTAAAATGATTTTTTGACTGTGGGAAAAAAAAGGCATGGTTCGAATTACTCGCCGATCCATATGTTTTTGTCTAAACTGGCCGTTTTCGACTATTTTCTAGTCCCATTTCATGGATGTTGTTTGACTTTTTAAAGGAAAAAAAAACCAGTGGAACTGCATCTGCAAAACATGTCTACAAACCAGATGAAAACGGCTACAATTGAAAAGGAAAATCCATTTAATCCAGTAACTAGCAGATACTAGAAAGTCCAAATTATTTCAGATGGTTCAGCACCAATTGTTCAAACGTTTTCATGACTACAGATGCCAAATCTATCGGTCTGTAGTCCTTTAAACCCAAAACGGTAGATTTCTTTTTGTGGAGCACTTAAACAAGAGGACGACTATACACAACTCCTATGATTTATTAAAGATCCTTTTAAAAAAGAACAAATGGTTGGACCAATTTCCATAGTGCCCTGCTATGGAAAGTCGTCCACCCCTGGGAATATCGCTCAGAGGGGTGAAACTCGCTCAGTGATTTTCATCATTGTTGTTGTCCATACAAGCTGAGCAAAATCACCCAGTGTGTACGCACCTTAACAACCAAAATAGGCTGAACATTTTCAAGTTATTCAGCTCGTCTGCCAGTTTCCTTGTCTTAGCAGCAGTGGCGGGTGGTTTCCTATAGTAAGTTATGGTCTGCATGCCTCTCCACACTGACACAGGATCCTTTATCTGAAAAATTATTTATCAGCTTGTCAGAAAAACACTCTTGTATCCTTTATCTCCCTCCTCAGGGTATTTCTAGCCTGATTATACAAGACCCTATCCCCGCAAGCTCAAAAATGCCTCACTGTTCCTTGCTGCTACAGCTTATAAGCACAGACACAGGGCGCACCAGCCAGAACAGATAGAATACATGAAAGAACAGCACTGAGGCAGCCATCCACTGTGCCATCTTGGGTCAAGACCTTTTCTACTTTCCTCCATCTATATTGGCTATACATGACATAGCATGGCACGGCAATCTGACTGCTATTGGACCTAGTAATACTGCTTTTACATCCAAATCCCGGATCCGACCCAGTTTTTAGAACACGGTCCAATCTGAGATTTTCCCAATTTACACTGCACTGCAAACCTGGAATATTCCCGGGCTGGCTCCGTTTACACTGCACAGATATGCAGCGCTTGGAGATGACCTCTAAACGGATGAAAACGGCTACAATTGAAAAGGAAAATCCATTTAATCCAGTAACTAGCAGATACTAGAAAGTCCAAATTGACTTGGAGATGACCTCTCCAAGCGCTGGAATCGCCACACCAGGATCTCCACGCTGGGGCAAGCTGAGCACTAAGTACCTAGTCCCCCGAGTTAAATAAATGCTGCACACAGGCATTCAGTCACCTCCTCCCTGGCTCAGCTGATGTCTGCACAGTGCAGCAGACAGCAGCATAGGCTGTGTGCGCCCGCCACCCAACTACAGCATCCTGCGGTCACTATGGAGGTTGGGCTCCGCCATTGCTGTAAATGGGAGCCGGGTCAAATGATCTGGCATACCCGTTTACACTGCCCGACCACCCGGGTCTTCCCTGTGTTCCACTGTAGTCAGGACCAGGGTAGGAATTGCAGGGAAATGGACCCATGTTTATGACGCTGACCCGGGTCCATGAGGCAAAAACCCGGGTTTTTGCATTGGTGTAAAAGGGGTATCAGAGTGCAGCTAGAACTGGCCATGTGCTGTAGAAGAGGATGTGCTGGACTTCCTTTTTTCTTTTTGCTCTCTTCAGGAGGGTTCAGTTTACTAAACCCTCCTGGAAAAGTTGCTCAGAGCTTTGTTTGTCCATAGTTGTTGACTTTAATTAGTAAGTGTGCTGATCTGTTATATGCATTGCAGCTTGCCTTTAGCATTTCATTTCCCAGTTTACACATCAAAAAAAGCAGAACAAAGTAGCTCCAACAATCAGCAGGGTACTTGTTTCCTAGCACTGCCACACCGATTTGCATCGGGGTGATCGTGTCGGAAAAATCGCGTTGGTCGCATCGCATGCGACCAAATCGCATGCGATGCGATCGACCCGATTTTTACATTGAATCAAATGTGAATAGGGCCCCTGGGACCCTATTTTACATTGGATTCAATGTAAAGTATTCCCCAGACCCCCAATTTTACCCCCTCAACGCCACCCCACGATTGACGCCAACCCGAAGCGTGGCGAGCGCAGCGAGCCCGCGAGGGGCGGCGGTGCGCGTCCTCCGACCTTTTCATACCCCTACTATCCACGTCGGCGTGGAGTTGAGAATATAAAGTGTGGCGAGCGCAGCGAGCCACCGAGCCCAAAGTGTGGCGAGCGCAGCGTATAACTTCACAGGTATACGCTTCAGGCTCGGTGACTCGCTGCGCTCGCCACACTTCATATTCTCAACTCCACGCCGACGTGGATAGTAGGGGTATGAAAAGGTCGGAGGACGCGCACCGCCGCCCCTCGCGGGCGTTAGCTGCGCTCGCCACTCTTCGGGTTGGCGTCAATCGTGGGGTGACGCTCACAATGGGGTTGCGGAACCCATGACGGGGCCATATACAATGTGAAATGGGTCATATTGGCCCATTTCACATTGTTTCCTATGTAAAATGGACTTAATAAAGTCCATCTCATCTTGTGCCATTATAATGGCACAAGACCGATGCGATGCTTCCGATTTCAATGTTAAAAATATTTTAACATTGAAGCCTATGGCAAAATCGGGGGCATCGTGTCAGTCGCGTCGGGGGCCATGTTAATGCACGCGACCGCCGCGATGCCCCCGATTTTGCCTTTGCCGGCAAAATGGACCTGATTTCAAAGGAAATCGCGTCCATCGTGTACCTTTAACTTTAAGGTACACGATGGCCGTGATTGTGGCCGTGCTAGGAAACAAGTACCCTCAGCGGTTACTGCTCTGGATGCATATGGCACATTATCTACTATAAGAGATTACCATGATGGAAACTCCCAATCAAAAGACGTTGTTTAACTCCTGCAGGTATAGGTAGGCACATCTTCAATGGGCTAAAAGTTTGTCTTTTTAGGTACTTCCACAAATGACACAGGATACACTTGTTTGGTGACATTCGCAACAGCTCATCGCCATCCTGTGAGACTCATCAGCTCTGTTCTGAGCATGGGTGGCATAAATAAGTATTGCTATTACTTGCCTGGAATCCTTAGCTTATACTAAGTCCACTTCTTTTGTAGGGTACTAGCTGGGATATTCATTCAAACACACAAAAGGATCATAAATAAGTAAAACTGTTCTTTCACCTCTGTTCCCCTATATATACGGTAGTAGAGTATATTAGTAGTGAAAAAAAGCTAGTTGATGCTCTTGTCAAATAAATGCCTCATGTATTGTAAGGTAAGTAGGTAAAATAGTGGTTTTGCTGTATCTGCGTGTGTCTTGCATTATTAGGACGTCATTTTCATCAATAGCTGCACATTTGCATTGTTGCTATGGCAGGTTTTAGGGTTTTCTGAAACCTGTGTAGACTTTAAAGACTTTCCTGATTCCTTACAGGTTCCTAAAAATACCTAATCATATTAACGGTTATTCTGAGTGTCCTGCCTGACTTTACTTAGGGATTGCTGGGTAGCACTAATGTACAGAAGAGTCACTACTGATCCTCTTAGCTCAAGCAGAGGGTGTGACTACAGATATTTCTGCCACGTATCTTTATGATTACAGTTTAAAACAAAAAAATCTAAAAAGAGCACTGTAAGCACTGTCTAGTTCCATTGACATAACCAATGTTTTTTGTTTTCCTCTGCAAGTACCTGCTGCATGCAAGTTCCGCTCTCCTGCGGCCACGTCTCCATTAGCACTACGGCAGCCAGTGAAGGCTCTAACTAACCATGGCTCTCCACTCACACCAGAAGAAACCAGTGCTGCACAGAACAACCCTCCAGCGGGGCCACCTCCCGGCCAACAGTCTGGCTCCGCAAGTCCAATCCCCCGAGCTGGTACCCCGATGAGAAGTGGCTTACCCAGACCTGGCACACCGTCAGGTGGAAGCATACCAGTGCCTCGTAGCAAGCTTGCACAGCCTGTGCGCAGGTAGGCTTTATTCCACAAACAACCCATATTTATATTACTTTCCTTAGCTGCATACTGTGTGTGTATGTATGTATGTATGTATGTATATATTCCCTGTGGCAGCCTTTTGTGTGAATGATTTGCCAACATGATCTTTAGAGTACAACAGGCTTATGCTATAGCAATTTCCTCAGTCCTAAATACTTTTTCCTTTATTTGTGAAAGCTAAACAGGCAACTCTACTGGAATAATGGGAAGAACTAGGCTACTCCCTAGGGACAATAGACTAATAACCCACTAGGGGACATCTGGAAATGCCATGTTCCTGAGTATGTAACTAGATTCTCAAACCAAGTCATCACTGTTTCTACACGGAACATAGAAAAACTGGGTACTTGTGTATTATCTGGGAACCCGATTTTTTTTTTTCATCGCATGTCACTACTTAAGGCATGCAATGCGATTTTTTCTTTGTAAAGACCCGGTTTTTAATTGTATAGTCACCCATGGGTGATTTCATACCCCCACTATCCAACTACACATGGAGTTGATTTTATATAGTGTGGCGAGCGCAGCGACCCACCTAGCCTGAAGCGTGGCAAGCGCAGCGGATTACTTTAATGTATTCTGCATCCCCTCGCGGGGCACGCTGCGCTCGCCACGCTTCGGGCTCGGTGGCTCGCTGAGCTCGCCACACTATATAAGATTAACTCCATGCGTAGTTGGATAGTGGGGGTATGAAATCACCCATGGATGACTATACAATTAAAAATCGGGTCTTTACAATGAAAAATCGCATTGCATGAATTGTATGCCACTATATTGCATGCGATATGATGAAAAAATCGGGCGCCCAGATATTAAACAAGTACCAAAAACTGCAGGTGATGTATACCTGTCTCATATGGTGCATAAACCAAATGTTGGAAACATTGTTGAGGCATCTAAGCTTCTGATGTTAAACGCTTAATCTCTAGAACATGCCCTAATGTTTATGCCTGCAATACCCTCTGTCTCCTTCCGCAGAGCTAGTAATTAAGGTTGAAAAAAGATGTTGGTCCATCAAGTTCAACCTATCTTACTTGTAACTACTGACTTGAGATAAGGTGCGTACACACGTACAGATTTTCTGTCTGATCTATCTGGTGGGAACAAAAACCTGGAAATGTATGGGAGCATATGACAATCAAAAATTTCCACCCAAATGCAGGAAAACAGAAAAAAAAATTGTATGCTTTGATAAATTTGTTATATCAGAACGATTAAACAATTTGTCTGACTGATCACTGTCTGTTTTAAGTGTTTAGGAACATTTTTTTTTTTAATGTCAGTTGCTCCCATACATTTCCAGGTTTTTGTTCCCACTAGATGGATCAGACAGAAAATCTGTACGTGTGTACGCACCTTAAGTCCTATCTATAGGATTCCATTAATGGCCAGTAGTTGCTGTAAGCACCCCCACAGACTCTAAGGGGTATTCATTGCCGCAGCGAGCGGCCGGCGAGGGGGTTAAAGAGCGAGGATTGCTAAAAAAACCAGCGATCCTCGCTGTTTAACCCCCGCGCCGGCTGCTCGCTCTATTCAACGTACTGGGGAAATCCTCGCCCTCACAGGACGGCGAGAATTCCCCAAAACAGCGAGACCTGCGGCTGCTGGAGAAAACTTTCAGTTTTTAGCCGCGGGTCTCGCTGCTTCTGGAGCCGCATCCGCCAATTCCCCCTCGCACAAAAAACGGAGCGAGGGGGAATTGGCGGATGCGGAGGCTGTGTTGAATGCTGTCAGGTGAGTGGTGACAGCGCGCAGGAAGCCCTGCTCGCTATCACCACTCGCAAACAGCATTGAATACCTGCCAATGAGTTCCAGAATTTTACTGCTGTAATGGTGAAGAATCCTCTTCTTAATTCAGTAGGGCATTTATTTTCCTCGAGCCTCAGTACATGCCCGCGTGTCCTATGTATAGGCTTGTTAGTAATCAAATCACCTCCCATTTCCATAGGATTCCCAATCCTGTATTTGAACATAATAATCATATCTCCTTTCTCCAGTGAAAACATATTCAGCCTGGTTAACCTATCCTTGTATTCTAGTGATTCGAGAACTTTTACTAGCTTAGTCGCCCTTCTCTGTACCTGTTCCAATTCATTTATATCCTTCTTAAGGGGCGTTTCCCAGAACTGAACACAATACTCCAAGTGTGGTCTCCCCAATGCTTGTAAAGAGGCACTATCACATTGGCATCCCTTAAATCCATTCCCCTTATAATGCATACCAGTGTCCGGATTGCTTTTGCACTTGAGCAGCGTGCACTAAAGGTATTAATGTTCTGTGATTGCGTCTACATACCATACTGGTCGCTATGTTTTGATATCTTCATGTTTTCTCTAGATCATTGCCAGCTCCCAAAGCACATGGTACCATGAAAGATGACAGCTGGAAAGAAGGCTGCTACTGACCCACACAGTCCTAATGCTTCGTTACTCAATGGATTCCATGTCAGCCACACTGTGACTACAGGGCAACCTATTTTCTTGGGAGATTTGGGGATTTTGCCGATCGATCCCAGGATCCTCAGTCTGTAACTAGCACAAGCGGCAGAGGTTACAAAGAAGAGCACTTTATTGACATTGACCATCAGATGTTTGTCATGCAATCACTATTATGGCTTTTCCAACCGCTTTATTTTATATATATTTTTTTTTTGTACTGTAGGCTGAACCTTTTAGAATTCAGAAGAATTACAACATTTAGTTTCTCAAATAGACACAATAAGAACAAAACACCTAGAAATGGCTTTTTTTAATTTATTTTAGGTTGAATACCTGGTTAATGCCAAAGATCAACTCCTGAAAACTTTATAATATATAATATGCGTTTATTATACGTTTTAGCACCAACACTGCAAATATATACCAAGGTATATAATCTGGTAGGCTGGTATTTTCCGGTGACTGGTTTTACAAGGTTTTTTTATACGGAGAGAAATCGTTTGTTGCCTTTTACAGTTTGTAATAGCTGTTGAGCCTTTTCACAACAACTCCTCACCGGAACCACTGACCGTGAGGTGGAGTATATGTACGAGTCACATGGTCTGCACCAGGCCCTCCGTTTCTCACTCCAAATACCAAGCAAGATGTTCAGATTTGTTGAAGTACAGTACAAATCATTACTGTACAGATGAGGATTCCTCGTTCTAAATGAACATTCAGCAAGCATTGTGTAGGAATAATATTGGATGATTTAAGGGCATAATTTTAAAACAATGTGTTTTACCTGGACTTAAGATGTGTATTTCTGCGTTAGTGGCTGTATAGGTGTGGATCATTAGGTCTACAACAACTAGGGACAAGCAATGGGTCGACATGCACCAAGGTCGACAGGGTCATTAGGTTAACACAATCATTATGTCGACATGGGCAAGTGCGACAGTAAAAAGGTCGACATGGGGTTTTTCTTTTTTACCCGAATGTCGACATGGACACAGTTTGAAGTGCACCGTGCTTCGGGGGCATGGTGCCTCGATATGCTTGGCACACTATTTTATTCTCCCACCAAGCCCTAGTGGATGGTAGGGCATTAAATACCGCCCGTCGGCACATGTCTGCTCAAAAAAACAGTGAAAAACCCCATGTCGACCCAATGCTTTAGTCGACCCAGTTGTTGTAGACCAAATGACCGCATCCCGGCTGTACATCCCTGCTTCAGACCCCAGAGAGGTAATGAAAGCTGTAGTTGGCACATGTCCTCAGGTGGAAAGGTCTGTATTTTGTCATGCAAGTCCGATCATAGAACGATGGATTTGCTACATACACACTATACATTCACTGTCAGAAGCTGTGTAGAGTGATACCCTCTGTGCCAAGCGGCCAACAGGTTTGTGCTCTGTACCGATAGCGTTAAATCATTGACAAGTTGCGTGTTCTCTATTATAAATCATTATCCAACCCCCCCCCCCCCCATTTTTTATGTTTTTTACTTTTAGATATGTATTTAAATTGTAAATAATATTTCCTCTTGAGCGCCTTTCAGTATTGCAATTATATACCTTGCCTTACATATTCCATATTTATCATGGTCAATGCCAAGTTTGTCATTGCTCGTCCTGTTTACAGACTAGTTTAACAAGGGTCATGCCCACACCTGAATACTTGTTCTTATTTCAAAATGCAGATGTATCCATTCAAGTCCAAAAATCCCTTCTGAGGCCATTCCTGGCCTGTACATCGATCATTTGCAGCGAAACTTTCAGCTAATATTTTGTTGTCTTTCCTCAGATACGGATATTACAGGAGACTCTAATACTGCGGATGGGATTATTTATACATCTGTTCTGCAATATAGTGATTATATCGCACAGGAATAGCTATTAGTAGCTACTGCACAATTCAGACTTGCATCTATGCAACAAATGAAAATACTCATTTTTATGTGTTGCGTGAGAGATTAATATTAGCTGAATCGTCTATGGTCTAATGTACTACATTAACACAGCCGCTGTTTCTCTGCCGTTAATATTTGTCGTGAACTGAATGCTTTCCATATGGCCCTCCAGCTGTTGTGAAACTACACATGGGAAAGAGGGGGGGGACTGGACTGCACACCATATTTTTAAACATAATGAGAGGTGCTACCAAGTTAAGGCTTGTAGTACCATACAGGAAAAAAGAACAATACTGATGCACACTCTAGGTCGGGCATTGGCAACCACGGTCCTCAAGGCACACCAACAGTGCAGGTTTTGTAGATATCCAGGCTTGAGCACAGGTGACTTAATTAGTATCTGAGGGATTCTGATTAAACCATCTGTGCTGAAGCCTGGATATCACTAAAACCTGCACTGTTGGTGTGCCTTGGGGACCGTGGTTGGGAATGCCTGATCTAGGTGCTAAGAACACTGATAGTAAAAATAATTTTGATTACTCTTACAACTAACATGGAGTATAATTGAAGTTCTTAGCACACATTTGCGCAAATATGTGAGCCCATCCACCGCGTCCAGGTGAACTTCATTAGATGGGTCCCTAACATTTCTAATACTAACACATTATATAAATTGTGAAACTACACATCCCAGCATGCCTTGCCATAGTTTTAGCATTCCCTAATAGCAAAACTGTGGCAAAGCATCATGGGACTTTTAGTTTCACAACAGCTTGAGGGCCCTAGTTTGGACATGCCTGCCCTACACACAGCGGAGACCGCCATTTTGTGGAAAACCAAAGCTGTAAGATTACAGCCTGCAGGGTGATGGAGATGGTGCTTAGTGTATTAGTGATCTTTATATCTAGTGGATTGATTGGATAAATAGTCACCCCACAAAATCACTGCCTCCACCATGTTACTCTACCTTGCGTTCTTATATGCTGAAGCTTACTACTATTCATTTTCTGCTGTCTTGTGTGGCTAATGGCAATCATCACTGGCGCCTGAGTGCATAACACATAGACAGAGCTCTACATTATGGGGCTCCTAAACTGAATGCACTCATCTTATATGGACAAGCAGTAATATTTATTTTAGGTGAAATGGTCCTTTAAGACTGTGGGGTTGGTTTTAACTGAACAAAGCTAGTTCGTCCATTGGCTGAAGTTTACCATTTTTATATATTCTATATTCTATTTCGTGCAGGCAGGGACTGCATTTAAATACTTCCATTCAAAACAAGAGCGAGAACAATCGCTACGTACTCCCGGTCCCAGTAATGTTTAACATTGAGCAGTCAGCCAGCTTGGCACGTTTGCATTTCTGATCTTTAATCAGAGTAGAGAAGAGGATACAATCCCCTAAGGCCAATGGGCATTTTATACGTGCTAGGGATCGGATTTTCACCATTTGTACCACACGAGTTGCACTATAACTACAAATTTACATTTCTTTTTTTTTTTTTTATCACTAAAGGACAGTAAACCTGAGTTAATTTAGCTCTCCGGTTGGTGAACATTGATGCCTTTCATTATCACGCACATGGTAGGGTGTGCTGGAAAAGGAGACTGAATATTAACAATTACCTGTCCCTGCCTTAAAATAAATTTGATCCCATGCATCTTACCATGTATGCATATTTCAAATCTTTTTTATATAATTTTTTTAGGTGCAGCAACTGTAAAATCTTTCATGTGAAACAGGCATGTACAGTATGTTCATTGGGGGTTTTTTTTACACAAAAAAGTACAAATTATGCAGTAATTGGTGCAAGCGAACTGCTGTAAGATGACCATTTTATAATCTCAGCAATTATTTGCTTTATATCATAATTGTACAAATCTTTCTATGCAAATTTGGCCTTTAAATGTCAGCATAGGTATTTAAGGGAATAGTTTCATTGGTAATACTAGAACTTCTAAACCAAACGTTACTTGCATTGTTTTAGAAACTCTTAGAACGGGGCTGGGGAACCTTTGGCCCTAAAGTTGTTGTTGAACTTCACATCCCAGCGTGCACTGCTACAGTTTTGCTATTTCACCATGCCAAAACTGTTGCAGGGCATGCTGGGATGCGTAGTTCAACAACAGCCGGAGGGCCAAAGGTTCGCCATCCCAGTCTTAGAACGTGGCGGCTGTATGGTTGATATACTGCAGTTTAGCTAGTACTGTCCCATTAGTAGTAGTGTTCAGTCATTCTGTGCAGACTCTTGTTCCACATACTCAGACCTCTGTTCATATTCCTTAAAGAAGCTCAACCAATTCTACTTTTCTGCATCAGGAAATGGCTTTGCTTTCTGTACTTAATCATATTGTTAACAGAAGTGTGGATACGATATATAGTGCCTATGATTTATTTATGTTTGCGTATTAAAAGGATGTTTTGAATGTGGGTTATTTTTGTGCCAATGCCTCTGAAATGTTGTTTGTATGTAAACAAGCAGATTGTGTAACTTCCTGCTTCCAAAGTTATTTAAAGACTTTTGTATGTGTGTTAATAAAGAAGTGTACAAATTGTAAAAATACAGATTTATTCTTAACAAGCGACGCGTCTCTGATCTTTATTTCTATTTAGCCTGTGGGATACTATCTCTAGGTTTATTATTTTTCTTCATATTAGCCAAAAAAAGAATAGAGGTCTCGCTTGTATAGTAATTGCACTCTTGCTGCCAATTGTCCTGGCAATATAAATAACCTTGGCATACATATATAATGTTATACAAACAGGTTCACTGACCGCCATTGTTCACTGTATAGAAAGGAAATTGATGCCTTATAGGTTGGTGGGTTTTGGGTTTTTTTTGTTTTTTTTTTAACATCCTAATTCTTCAATGATATGATGAACGTGCTCAGACTGGAAGTCAGTGACATTATCCTGATTGTTATCTTCTTCAACCTCAAACATAATGACGGCTTCAATCATTGTGTGATTCAAGATCATTAATTACAGACTCTGTTTACTAGCAATAAATTGAGCCAGAATTACTGGTTAGCCCTAGCACATAATGGAGATCTCACTGGTCTGACCGGAAAACCAACAACTTCTATCTACCTGTACAATGTACTGGATGCTGTCCTGCTGTTTACCACACCGCTTACAACTAGGGATGCTAATCCCAGGGCATTTTTTTAATCCCGGGATTTGGGATTGAAAAATGTTCAGTTCTGGGATTGCCCTCCCTAAAAAATTTTTTTTTAAAAACCTGCCCGCGCCTCTTCAAACTGGCCGCCTGCACATAACATGGGTGGATGGTGCGACCAGGAGAGTGGCAGGTGGCAGTGGTGCAGACTGTTGTGGCCTGACCTCTGACCATATAACACTACGCAGAGCAGCACGCCGGTGTCAGGAACACACCTGACATGCACATGCTACATGGGTGCTGGGCATGTGGCTCATGCATGTTTTATATCTTTAGGTAGACTGTATGGTGGGCATTAGTAGTATGTGTGTTAATGTAATATGCAGTCTCCCATTGCAATAGCTGCCTTACTTGACTATTATGATGGGTGTAACAAATAAAATAGATGATTATTTTAGTTTAGATTATTGAATCATTCATACAGAAAAAATGCGGCATATAATGTCAATGGGCAGCATGCGCAGTGCGGCATATAATGTCAGTCGGCAGCATGCGCTGTGCGGCATATAACGTCAGTCGGCAGCATGCGCAGTGCGGCATATAAAGTCAGTCGGCAGCATGCGCAGTGCGGCATATAACGTCAGTCGGCAGAATGCGCAGTGCGGCATATAACGTCAGTCGGCAGCATGCGCAGTGCGGCATATAACGTCAGTCGGCAGCATGCGCGGTGCGGCATATAACGTCAGTTGGCAGCATGCGCGGTGCGGCATATAACGTCAGTTGGCAGCATGCGCGGTGCGGCATATAACGTCAGTCGGCAGCATGCGCGGTGTGGCATATAACATCAGTCGGCAGCATGCGCGGTGTGGCATATAACATCAGTCGGCAGCATGCGCGGTGCGGCATATAACGTCAGTCGGCAGCATGCGCGGTGCGGCATATAACGTCAGTCGGCAGCATGCGCGGTGCGGCATATAACGTCAGTTGGCAGCATGCGCGGTGCGGCATATAACGTCAGTTGGCAGCATGCGCGGTGCGGCATATAACGTCAGTTGGCAGCATGCGCGGTGCGGCATATAACGTCAGTTGGCAGCATGCGCGGTGCGGCATATAATGTCAGTTGGCAGCATGCGCGGTGCGGCATACAACGTTAACTGGCCACATAGGGATAGATATTTGAATTGAATAGCTGCTGCCAATTCACCTGGTCCCTGGGTCGACAATGTCTAGGTTGACCACTATTGGTCGACAGGGGCTAGGTTGACACATACGAATATACGACATACCTTAGGTTGACACAATCTTAAGGTCAACATCAACAGGGTCGACGCTCAAAAGGTAGACCTACTTGGTTCATACTTTACTATCCAAGTGGGCACAGAGTGAGAATACTATAGTACCCTAAGCATGGCGAGCGGACGCGGTACACCTGTCGAAATTGGCACAGAAAAAAACATGAAAAATGAGTGTCAACCTTTTGGGTGTTGACTGTGTCTTTCTGTTAACCTTAAGCTTGGTCGACATGGACATGGTTGACACCAACACAGAAGGTTGTGTCAACCTTCTGTCAACCTATGGTATGTTGACAATTTTTAGGTGTTAACCTAGTCACTGTTGACCATTAGTGGTCCACCTTTTGACTAGTGACCTAGACATTGTCAACCCCCTATACCAGGCATGTCCAAACTGTGGCCCTCCAGCTGTTGTGAAACTACAATTCCCATCATGCCTTGCCAGTTTAGCTATTAGGGAATGCTGAAATTATTGCAAGGCATGCTGGGATGTGTAGTTTTACAACAGCTGGAGGGCCGTAGTTTGGACATGCCTGCCCTATACCATAACCATTCAGATTATATGCCATGCTGTCGATTCACATGAGATACCACCCCAATTCAGTCCTGTCTCCTTTCACTTTTTCCAAGTATCATCTCGTTATCACATCCAGGCTGAGGAAGGTGGAAGGAGAGGTAGGTCATCAGATGCTTGGCAAAGCATGTCATTGCACCTTCCCTCCAATGGCGGTGTCATTCTGGTCGACTTCTAGTCATGGCTCTTTTTAATGGACCAAGGGCCTAACTCAGACCTGATCGCAGGACAAATTTGTTCTCAAAATAGGCAAAAACCATTCTGTGCTGCACTGCAGGTGGGGTTGATGTAACATATGCAGAAACAGCATTAGATTTGGGTGCCAGATGAGTGGGGATCCCAACAGTCAGGATCCCGACTGCCGGTGCTCAGACAGGGGCTATTCTTCCTTGTGGGGGTCCACGACCCCCATAGAGGGAGAATATAACCTGTGGCGAGCGTAGTGAGCCACCGTGCCAATCACAGCGAGACCACAAGGGGCTTCATTGTGCTCGCATCCCTGTCGGAGCACCGGCAGTCGGTATCCTCACTGTCGGAGCCCTATACCACACCAGAGTTATGTTTGTTTCTGTTCAGAGTAGATGCTGGCTGCTTTATTTTTACACTGCAATTTACGTTTCTAACTCTCTCTGCACGTTACATCTGCCCCACCTGCAGTGCACAAGGTTTTGGTCATTTTGAGAACAAATATGTCCTGCGATAAGGTCTGAATTATTGCCCATGTCCCTAGAAATTCAGGGTTATCTGCAACGGAATGACACAGATGTGTTCTGGCCCTGGGAATAAAATATTAAAATATGACTACCTTTAGTGATAATTAGCAATAAGAAATGATAATTATTGGGAACGATTCTTGAATATGTGTGCCCCTAGATGAGATGATTACTCACTCCATCCTCCACTATCTGTGTTTGGACAACAGTATTATACAGTATTGGTCTCCTAAACCCATCTCCACTAGAGGGTGCTGCAGGTTACTATTTTCCATGTACACTTGATAACATTTAGAGCATAGCAAAGTGATTTTAAGTATTGTTAGAAGGTTTATATGGTTCATATCATACTTACCTACTTTTGAAAACTAGTTTCAGGGAGATTATATTTGGTAATAGAATTTTGCAAAGTGCCTTACTGAGGGGCGTGCCATGATCCACCCAAAGGGCGTGTCTAGTTCCATATATGGAGAGATTGTGAAGAGATTGTGAAAGTGGCACCTAGAAGCGTGGGTGTGCACTGCTACATCTGAGAGGAATCTTTTAAAATGACTTATATCCAAATGTAGATGATCCCCAAAGCAGTTAGTAAGAGATACTGTCCTTTGTAAAGTGCTGGGAAATGGTGCTGATGATTCAGTGTAACCGTATCTATCTCTCAATCCTTTTTTCCCCAAAAATGTAACATTGTAGTGTGGGCTAGGTGACATGAGGGAGATTGCTAGACTAATGAGGGAGAGAGGGAGATTGCTGTTATTTCAGGGAGTCTCCTGCAGAATGCAGGAGGGTAGGCAACTATGGTTTATATGGTCAAAGTTCATTGCAGGAAGCAGGGAAATCATCAGGTGCAAGTGGCTGATGGATTCTCTCTGCGCAGAGGTGGATTTTCCACAAGGCAACCTACGTGCCTGCCTAGGGCCCAACAGGTCCTAATGGGCCCCATAAAAATATGCTGAACATCCAAATTGTTCCCAGAGGAGCATTGTGTGACTACCGCATGACATCATGACATCACATGGTGCTGGCCACCCCAAATCTCTTTGTCAGGATAAAAATGTTTGGACACACAAAATGGTTTCATCCACTGTATGTGGGCAGTCAGTTTACTTTAACTGTGACACAGATATTAAGCTTACTTCTAAAAGACCTACATCCTGATTCAGAATTGTACACAATACCAATGTTCACGCGGTAGACTGTGCAAATGGCATCGTTAGAGTACCTTGGTGCATGCAATCAGCAGCAAAAATATAGTGCTATGGATTATTTGAGAGAGGAGGGCCCCAAACCACTTTCTTGCCTAGGGCCAATGAGGCCTAAATCCGCCTCTGTTCATGCATTATGATGGTGACTGTACAGAGGTGGGTGGAGACTCCCTTGAAAGCACCTGCGTGATATCAATTAACTAAATTTCCCAGTGTATATATCTGTTGTTAGAGGCAGAAGGGTATTAGCATTGGGAGGGTATGCTATTCCGACATGCCACATGGAGCATTATGGGGTTGCTCTGGGCAGGTAGCTATTAGTTAAGGTATGTTTAGTGAGAACCATTAATATGGGGGCTCTCTCTTCAGATTTTTGGGATGCTGCACCCCAAAGGCCTCAGCTGACTAGAAACTGAAACCAATCAGCACTCTTTGCTCAGAGCAAGGAAAAAATGGGAGTCTGCAGTTTTAAATGCACAACCCGGGTCTGACCTGTGTATAACACTTCTTTTTTCCCGGGTTTAAATACGGGTTATTGAGGTTATTGATTGTGGTGCTTTTACATCGCACATAGACCCGGGTCAACTCAGCAATTATTTGTGCCATGTGAAATGTGTATTATTGGGGCTTGCACACACTGGCTTGCACACAGGACGATTTCAGCCCATTTTCTAAGCGATCTGACTAGATCGATGTGTGAGATTTTCTGAATGGCTCAATAAATGTGAGGGAGAGGGGAGAATGAGTGGTCTCGTACTCACAAGTAAAATAGTGAGATCCCGTGTATATTGGTTTCTTTTACAGGAACACCTTCTGTGCCAGATACCAAAAAAAGGGGGAGGTGTCAGGAAACAGTGTACCGTACTCACAAAAGGATAGGCATGTGGACTTCTATAATGGTTTCTTTTATATCCGATCAATTGTTCATAACTTCATTAGTGTGGGTCCATATGCCATTTTTACATAGCAGGAAGAAAAAGGGAATATGCAAATTATGGGTTCGACAACTTCCAGACACTACAAGTAAATGGGGAACCTGAATGGCATACCCGACTCACAGAAAGGCGTGAAATACCATATCTATCAAGGTTTCTTTAGGGTATCACCACATGAGGAAGCTGGGTCTAACAGATACATACTGTACTTACAGCACGGCTTGTAAAGAACCACCTATAACTGTTTCTTTGTTAGACGTTCCTCTTAAACATCACCAGTAGGCTTACTCGTGTGTGGAGTGATATAGGGCCTTATTCTAGTTCACTCTTTCTGACAAAATCCTTCTTAGATGGACAAAGCCATGTGCACTGCAGGTGGGGCAGATGTTACTTGTGCAGAGAGATTTGGGTGGGGTTTTACTTCAAAGTGAGATCTATATTGCAGTGTAAAAATAAAGCAGTCAGTATTTACCCTGCACAGAAACAAAATAACTCACCCAAATCTAATTCTCTCTGCACATTTTACATCTGCCCCCCTGCAGTGCACATGGTTTTGTCCATCTAAGAATGATTTTGTCAGAAAGAGTGAACTAGAATAAGGCCCATATAGAGGAGATGGATACCATCTCAGTATCACAGTAAATTTATTAACAAAAAGTTTAAAAACAATAAAAACGAAATAAAAGCAAGTACCTGAGCAGTGGCCATGGGTGGACAAGGCCACATAGCCAGGCTAGAAGAAGATCAGTCACTTTGTATGCAAATACGTTTCGACAGCTGCTGCTGCTGCTGTCTTTTATGAACATCACTTCAAATATTCATCACCATCTGTCATCACGTCGACTTTACAGAGTCAAGTGCCATCAATATTGTTTTCCTGTTCTACAAAAGGAGGCCTTCCAGTGATCCTCCATCAATATTGAGGCTGCAAGGACTTCTAGATTGGGACTTTCTTATTTCTTTTGTTTACTGATCTGACTAGATCGTTTAGAAAATGACCCCACATCACTCCATGTGTAGGGGCCATAGCGATAGCGATGAGTGGTCACGCGCATCGCCCCAGCGATTAAGATCCTGCATGCAGGATAAGCCTAGTTAGATCGCCGGTCAGGGCCAGTGTTCTCACCAGAGAACACTGTCTCTGACAGATCGCTCAGCACACATCGCTGATACTTAGCTGTGCAGCGCTGTGTGCTGCGCCATATACATTGCTCAGATCGCTCAGCAGTGTGGCCCTGTGTGTAGACTCCATAACATTACTGATGTTTTATGTGGTTTTATAGCATTTTCAAATGTACTAAAGTCCCTTCCAGCGGGGCGTCTCTGCGAAGGGATACGCCATAGCTGGCTCAACACCATAGAAATTGTGGGCTCTGCAGCGCTGTTGTGTGATGGATCTGACAAAGATCCCTCCCAGCATGCCCTATAGCCGCCAGTGTCTCTGCGCTTGCACTTTCAGTTACAAAACCAGGAAGTCCAGGCAGCCACGGGTATTGCAAAGGGCAACCCTTATCAAGAGAGCTGCCCTTTGCGTTGCTCATCACATTTGTCAGTACATATGCGATGAGCATCATGATGATGGGCAGTGGAATGTACCGCCGGTGCCCGTTACATTGGCTTTTATTGAAAATAAAATGTGTGTCAATCAACTTCTGGACCACATACTGACTGATGACCGCCCATTCTTGCCTAATCAATGCTTGGAGTTTGATGAAATTTGTGGGTTTTTGTTTGTCCACCTGGGGATTGTTCTCCAAGTTCTCAATGGTATTAAGATCTGCAGAGTTTCCTGGCCATTGAACAAAAATGATGATGTTTTGTTCCCTGAGGCACTTAGTTATCAGTTTTGTCATATGGCAAGGTGCTCCATCACGATGGAAAAGTCATTGTGTGTCACCAAATTCTTGGATGGTTGGGAAATGTGCTCTTGGAGGATGTTTTGGTGCCATTCTTTCTTCATGGCTGTTCTGGGGGAAAATTGTGAGTGAGCCCACTCCCTTGGTTGAAAAGCAACTCCACACATGAATGGTCTCAGGATGCTTTAATGTTGGCATGGCACAGGACTGATGGTAGCACTCACCTGTCCTTATGCATTTTTTTTCCAAGATGCACCAAACAATCTGAAAGGGGATTCACCAGACAAAATGACTTTACAACAGTCCTCAGCAGTCCAATCCCTGTAACTTTTGCAGAATGTCCCTGATGTTTTTCCTGGAGAGAAGTGTTTCATGTGCTGCCCTCCTTGGCACCAGGCCATCCTCCATCCTCTCGCTGTGACCTCAGTTTAAGGTGCAACAGGGAGGGGGTGACAGACTATACCGCTTTGTGGGAGTGCTCCAGACCACTTGGAGGAGGGAAACTGCATCTGCGTGACGTCACACTCAGCCGATGCAGCCCAGAACCTGGATGGCCTTCACCTGGCTTGCCAGCCTGGGGGCAGCCGGTACTGTGCAAGCTCTTCACTCCGTAGAGTAAAGCTCACAATTTAGTGATGTACCCTGAAAATTTTGTGGGCACATGGCGGGGTGGGACCCAGCGTACATGGAGGCCTTGTCCTTTGCTTGGTGGCCCCCAGCAGTTTAGTGAACCGTCGCATCATTAGAGTCTGCACAATGGCCCCCTGGTGGTGATCTAGGTTAAGGTATGCGCAGTAAATGTAAATGGACATACACACAGGGCGATTCCAGCCCCATTTCTAAGTGATCTGATTAAATCGCTTAGAAATGGAGCACGGATCGCTCCATGTGTATAGCCCCTGGCGACAGCGTGTGCAGTGTTCTCTCTGTTGAGAACAGGAGCAGTGACAGATCACTCCGCACACATCGCTAGTGCAGTGCTGTGTGCTAAGTGATCTGTGCTTAACTAGATTGCTCAGCACAAATCTCCCATCGCTCTGTGTATACAGGGTTTAAGATTAAATATTCAGATCAAGAACTTCCAAAAAAATACAAAAAAAGGTTCTTCAAAAGAACCATATTAGGCCATGTACATTTCAAGCGGTATATGGTCAATAGGTCGACATGCATTGAGTCGACCACTGAAGGTTGACATGCATGAAGTTTGACATGGGGTTAGGTCGACACATGCATTAGGTCGACTTGGGCTAGGTTCACAGTCAAAAGGTCGCAATGCTTTTTTTTGGAGCCAACATGTGCCGACAGGCAGTATTTCATGCCCTACCATCCACTAGGGCGTGGTGGGAGAAAAAAATAGTGTGCCGAGCCATGCAAGGGGATACGGTGCACTTTTTAGTGTCCATGTAGGCTGTGTCGACATTCAGGATAAAAAAAGTGAAAGACCCATGTTGACATTTTGACAGTCGACCTTGCCCTAATGGTTGTGTCGACCTTACCTTCATTTCGACCTTTGTGCATGTTGACCTTCAGTGGTCAAACCAATGCATGTTGACCTTCCTCTTCTCCACCCTATGACCCATACCCATTCCAAGCTTAGAAGCTCAGTGACATTAGGGTCTCTGTCTAACTGACTACTTTAACCTTAACCTAACAGTGTACAGCCAATGTGGATTTCAGTGGATGCAGAAATAACATTGTACTGAACACACATTTACCCACCACTGTACTTGGCTGATGAATTTTCATGCAGATATCACCTTAGACCTTATGTCCATATAACCGTATATAACTGGGCAATCACCTGCCATCTTCTTGCTTTCTTGTGTAGACATCACGTCATGCCCTGTTTTATATTCATCTAGCAGCACATCTGAGGCAGACTCTGTGGGCAGGTGGATATTAAATCTCTCTATGCAGAGATCATTATCATTCTTCCTCAATATGTTGTTTCCCAACAAAGCTGAATGAAACAGAACGGAACATACAACCATTTCAAAGCGTCAAGGACAGTCAGAGTCATTGGCCAGTTGTGTTCTTCCAGATTCCCAGCTTCATGCTCCAATTGGCCAGCTTCACTTTTCATATCCGGACTCTAAAGAAATGAAGTTCCAGCATATAAGCCAGGCACTGATCTGCTAGCCCAGCATCTGCCACTAACTGCAAAGACAGAAAGAAAGGAAGAAAGTGCAAATATAGTATGGGAAGCAGAGGCGGAACTACCATTGGTGCAGCAGGTGCATTGCCGGGACCCAGGAGAACTAAGGGGCCCACGGCAGCCCAAACCAGCAAAGGAATTATCCCCTGGCCCTCCTGCAGGCCATTTTGAGCAATGTTGAATGAATAGCCCAGTGCAGAGAGCAGGGTGGGTCCCACTGACCGGGGGATCTGACACTTACCTTAGAGAGGCAGGGGTGATATTCTGCCACCTAAGGACGCTGATAATTACAGCCACATGCTGCCTCTAATTATCTGGGGCCGACCATATGGTCACTGACCATCAAAAGATGTGGAAGGTGCACGCATATAAAAGCGACTCTCAAGATAGCCAATAGACTGGCGCCTCTGCTTCCCTCATTGGTAGCAGCTGACCATGTGGGGTTTGTCCCCGGCAGACAGGCCCCGGACAATACACAAAGGGTCTTTGGCATATTGGAGGTTTGTGACCGTATTGAGACCCCCTTGCTGCTCCTCTCATTAGACGCCGAGAAAGCGTTTGACAGGCTGCACTGGGGGTATCTGCGGGAGGTGTTATTACGATTTGGCCTTGAAGGTAGAATCTTAGACTCCATTTTTGCCTTATATTCTTGCCCTTCCGCGAGGGTCTCTGTAAATGGCTGCCTCTCATCTAGCTTTTACATATCTAATGGAACTAGGCAAGGGTGCCCCCTATCTCCGCTAATATTTGTCTTAGCAATGGAGCCACTCGCTGAAAAAATTAGATCAGTTCGACATATTAAAGGTCCGAGCATCGGAGGAATACCACATAAAATCTGTCTATGTGCGGACGATGTACTCCTGTGTCTTCTGGAACCTGAGAGCTCCCTCTCCGCTGTACATGAAGTTCTGGAGGAATATGCCTCTGTGTCTTATTATAAGCTAAATACTACCAAGACGGAGGCCCTCCCATTAAACATCCCGGCTGAGGTGGTAGTACGTCTCAAAGACAAATATAGATACGCTTGGCAAACTAAGTCAATTAAATATCTGGGAGTACATGTAGCAAGAGATGCCCACCTGATTGAATGCAACTTCCTGCCACTTCTTAAATCATTTGAAAAATTAATAACTGAATGGTTCATTCACGCAATTTCCTGGTTGGGCAGATTAGCTTCCTCTAAGATGATCCTTCTCCCCAAACTGTTATATCTTTTTCAAGCTATACCTAGTAGACCTCCCAAATCCTTGATTTGTAAAATCAATGCCTTATTCTCAAAATATATCTGGAAGGGATCAAAACCCAGACTATCTAGGGCGATTATGGCCCTACCAAAATGTCTGGGTGGGCTTGCATATCCGGATATTGAAAGATATCACACAGCCTGCCTACTTAGTCAGACAAGAGATTGGTTTGAACCTAAAGTGCCGAAACCTTTGGGTAGTGTTGGAGCGCTCGCTCTCCCCGATTATACCACTTGTCGATCTGTTATGGCTCCCTCCCCGGGCTGTCCCGAGCTGGCAGGGGCTGGGTATAGCCATCAAGGCAACTCTGGAGGTGTGGGGTGGGGCGATCGCTACCAACAAAGATGTTGTTTTACCTAGTGCAGACCTATCCCTCAATGCTATTTCTAGGCTTATCCCTAATCTATCTTTAGATGGTTGGATATCCACAGGTATTACCTCCCTAGGCCATATGATGCGGGGAGGGTCTCTCCTTCAATTTTCTTCTCTTCAGGAGAAGTATGGAATATCTAAAAATGATTTTTACAAGTATCTGCAAGTTAGGCATTGGCTTTCGGCTGCACATAGGGACTTCGCTTTAATAACGCCTATTCCTAAAATTCTGTCCTCCAAATTATCCCCTCAGGCGCATAGAGGCGGTATCTCTAGATGGTATGACTACTTGACAGATAGCTCTAAACAGGGCAAGCTACCTGCTCAGTTAAAATGGGAATTGGACCTCGATACCACCTTTGACGAAGCAGTGTGGGACTCTATTCTATACTCTGGGTTTAGGATGTCTAAATGTACTCAACATGCTGAAATGTTTTTTAAGCTCTGTCATAGGACGTACTTTACCCCTAAAAGATTACACGCTATATGGCCAAGTGCCTCCAACCTGTGCTGGAGAAACTGTGGAGATGTGGGTTCTATCTATCATATTTTTTGGGATTGCCCAGTGATTCGTCCCTTTTGGATGGAGATTTTTGCCTTTATTAGTACGGTCCTTAGAGTACTTGTCCCGCCTAACCCAATATTAGCATTACTACATCATACTGAGCAGCTGAAGGGCAGTGACCTATACATTTTAAGACATATTCTAATTTCCACTAAAGCTGTTATCGGCCAAGCCTGGAAAACTCCAGCGATACCGCCAGTGGGACATGTGGCTAATAAGGTCCATAGCCATTTTCTTTTTGAGACTGCAAACGTCAAATACTCTTCTGAGGCCTCATCGATTCACTTTAAGTGGTTCAAATGGTCTGAATATAGGGAATCCCACAACCTTTCCCTTTCTAGTGACAACGTCTGGGGAATGTCAGCCCTTAACTCCCCGCCACATTCACCTGACGCATAACTTGAAATTTTTTCCTTTCCCCTCAACATATGCTCCATGTATGGATATGATGGTTTCTAGTGAGTTATTTGGTATCTTCTCCCCTAATGTGTCTGTCTTTTTTTTTTTTTTTCTCCCTTTTCCCTTCCCTCTTTACATTTTTTTCTCTTTCTTTAAGCTTCTTATGTTTGTCTTTCCTTAGATCAAACTATTACTTATAATAACCTAGGTCCCCAACTTTAGTTTAGATATTGACATCTCTGGGGCTCTTTCACCTAGAGATAGTTGCGGGTTTATCACATGTACTTCTGGATGTTTGCAATATGTAAATTTATCATATGGCTTGTATCTGTACAACGTGACTTTTTGTTCTATGTTTTGGTGACCTAATAAAAATCTATTATTTAAAAAAAAAAAAGCGACTCTCAAGTCACGCTGGGAAAGAAATGGGTGGGCAGCTGACATCCGGTGATGTAAGCTGCCCGCCCCCGCCCCTGTGTCATGGCCTCATTAGCATGAGAACAACCAGCTCTCTCATGGGAACACTGGGCATTCCCATATGCTAATGGGGTTGCCGGCCACCCCTCGCCCCTCTCCGCCTCTGCACTCTGTCCTGGGTGCACAGCGCCACCATCAGTTCCCATGCTAATGCAGAGCGGTTGCGAAGCAACCAGAATAAGGCCCTTTTTCCGCAACACTTTCCCCTCACTATTAGGCATAGAAGCGGTTTGCCAGGACATGGTTATTGAAAGGTTACACCGACCCCAAACAAACCCCTCCCCCCCATGTCACTCTATTCAAATGCCTCAACTACCTACATAAAGTAGAAATAGGGTCTGCTTCACGCAAGATTAGCAACATCAGATATAGAGCTTATGGGAGCCCTATAGATATAAGCTCTATATCTTTCTAGACTTTTCAGCTGAATAGTCAAAGGCCAGATAGGCATTCTTTCCTATTTGATCAGCATTGGCCTCCAAGGGCCAAAAATTTGGCTATACCCAGAATATACGATGGGTCTGCATTTAAAGATTTCTCCAACCCCTTCCATGTATCGGTGTATTTAAGAGAACTCTCCTGCTCTGCTTCTGATGACATCTCCGAAACCCCTGCCTGAGCTACTCGCCGACTTCACATTGTCTCCCTCTGGACATACCCTCCTGGAATCAGGACTTGTTTTGTTGTTCCAGTCTCCGTTTAAGTGCCTTGATGATATTTAAATTCTATTATGTGCCTACTCTGTTGCATTCCGATATTCTAATTGCTCGTATACCCGTAGCTATACCTGAAGTGTTTCTTTCTTACTACTTAGGGGTCACATTCTAACCTGTTATCAGGTATTCCCTCCATCTCTCTCCTACACCCCACCACCCAGGTCTGTAGATTGATGACCTGTGGGACCGGGGATGACTTATAATAGCTCATGTTGCTATAGGTCACGTGTCTTCAACCTGTGGCCCTCCAGATGTTGTGAAACTACATTTCCCAGCATGCCCTGACAGTTTTGGCATGCTCTTATAGGAAAAAATGTGGCAATGCATGTTGGAACATGTAGTTTCACAACATCTGGAGGGCCATAGGTTGAAGACCCATGCTATAGGGAAAGGGTTGGATGGTGGAGCCATTTTATGTTACCGTTTCTCTCTCACTTTCAATAATGGTTTACTTCACAGGAAGTTATTCCTCACCTGTGGGCTGTCACTAGATCTACTTTTCTCTCATCCCACTTACCTCCCCCCCTCCTCCTCCCTGATTTCTTTGGCCTGGAATGAGACTAGAACTAGTGGGGGCTGCGGAGATGGAGCTTTACTGTCCAGCCGGCCCTAGCGGTGCATAATAGACTTCTTCCAGAGCCACCCTCCCCTCCCTACACCCCTGTCTGCCTCTGTAGCCCCTCAAAATCGTGAGGCCCATCACAGTTGTCCCCCTAGTCCCCCCCCCCTGTCACCAGGCCTGTGGCCAAGACACAGTTAGAAGGCTATATTACAGAAATGGGTGAGAAATTTTTTCTCAGTAAACTATAACTTCCACCGATTCGTCAACAAAACAGGCAAGCTGCTATCTAACCTACTGAAATGCACTGTCAAACCCGCTGTATTACATCCTCTCCAAGCCCCCCAAGGCTCTCTCACTAAAAATAATAAGGAAATAGCACACATTATGCAATTGTTCTATAAAGAGCTGTATTCTACATTACTTCACTCATCCACCTCACACACTGCTGACACACTCACTCCTGTGATAGCTCAGGATGCATCTCCTGGCCCCTCCCCTTCCCAAACCTCACATTCCCCTCTCTCCCATCCTTCACTACTATGGGAAACTCTGACTTTCCCCACTGTTTCACCTGACATGACTACTCACCTCATTGACCCAATAACAATAGAAGAAGTAGAATCAGTTATCAAACTTTTAAAACCCAACAAAGCCCCTACACCTGACAGTTATTGTGGAGGATTTTATAAGTTAATGATAGCTGATGTAAGCCCTGTTCTGGTCGAGGTTTTTAACGCTCTCCTTGCATCTATCTCCCCTCCACCACACTTTAACTCTGCTGTATTAAAAATGTTGCCTAAGCCCGGGGTGAGACCTCTCCTTACTGCCCAATATTCCTTTTGAATTTAGATGACAAAATTTTGGCAAAAATAATCACTGACCGCCTCAAATTGATTCTCCCTTCCATTATCCACCCCAACCAGACCGACTTTATCTCTGGTCGGCACTCTGCTGTGAATGTCTGGACAGTCATTGCTGCCCTTTCTCCAAGCCATTCCACTGCTGTCCCTGATTGCCACACAAAGGCTTTCAACCTTATAGAATGGCCCCATCTATACCACACCCTCAAATATTTTGGTTTCCCTGATTCTTTTATCCACACACTTTGTGTTCTCTATCACAACCCCCAATTGCAGATATCATGTAATGCAGGGGTCTTCAACCTTTAAGACAGGGTGGGCCACATTAAAAAATTCAACAAAGCCCGAGGGCCACTAAGCTCTACTGTGGTATTTAGCACAGCTCTTAATAGATAGCCAGCACAGCCCCCACATAGATAGTTGGCACAGCTGCCCATGCACATAAAACCTGCCCCCAATATATAGTCTGCACCAGGGCTATTTCTAAACAATTAGGGCCCCAGTGCGAACATAATAAAAATGCAGCCCTCCATACATATTTTGGTATTTAAGAAATTGTGCGCGCCGCAGGCAAGCTCCCAAAAGGGGTGTGTCCTAATTATAAGGGGCGTGGTCTAATGATAAGAGTGTGAACTAGCAGGAAAAAAATTACCTGACATCTCACTTTTGCAACCTGCATGACCAGACATTGGTTACCGCAGGAATGGTTGTTGTCCTTCCACGCTTAAGTTGGCTGTCTAAAGGCCGCACAGTGACATATAAACATGAAGGCCCATTACACCATGATGCCCATTACACATTATGCCACACACCATGATACCCATTGCACAATATGCCACACACCGTGATGCCCATTGCACATTATGCCATACACCATGATACCCATTGCACATTATGCCACACACCGTGATGCCCATTGCACATTATGCCATACACCATGATACCCATTGCACATTATGCCACACACCGGGATGCCCATTGCACATTATGTCTCACACCATGATGCCCATTACACCTTGCACTATAAGGCCCCCAATACTCCTGCTTATGCATATGATGCCCCCAGCAGTGCCTCTCACAAAATGCCATCAATGGTGTCCCTCATAAAATGCCACCAGTAGTGTCCCTCACAAAATGCCCTAGTATTTCCCTCCATAGTCAGCACTGCATTGAGCAGCATGCCAGCCCTCCCTTAGTCAGCACCACATTGCACTGCCAGCCCCCCTCCCCCATAGTCAGCACCCTCCCCATACACAGGGCCACATTGCACTGCCAGCCCCCCTCCCCCATAGTCAGCAACCTACCCATACACAGGGCCACATTGCACTGCCAGCCCCCCCCCCCCCCTCCCCCATAGTCAGCACCCTCCCTTTATACAGGGCCACATTGCACTGCCAGCCCCCCTCCCCCATGGTCAGCACCCTCCCCATACACAGGGCCACATTGCACTGCCAGCCCCCCCCCCTCCCCCCTAGTCAGCACCACGGTAGCTAGCCGGCATCACCCTCTCCTGAGATACTTGCCTTAGTGTCCCTTACAGAGGTCTCCTTCAGAGGGCTGCTGCTGGCGGCGTCGGCTGTCTTAACAGCCAAGGAGCAGGCAGGGACAGGTGCACGGCTGCCAGTGGTTGTCACACTCACTCCAGTCTCCCGGCTGTCTGAAAGGACATGGGCGGGACGGGTGCGCGGCGTCAGGAAGTACACATTGCACATGTTCGCCCACAGTCCCACCCGCCCCAGCCAGCACAACCACCTCCGCCGCTTCCCACTGCTAATGGGACAGCGTGCGGAAGGATTTTAAGGGGACAGCGCTCGGAAAGGATTTTTATTTTTTTTAATCAGCACGGCATTTAATAAAAAAAAAAACGCAATTCACTGGCGGGCCACCTAAAACTACTCGGCGGGCCACTCGTGGCCCACGGGCCATGGGTTGAAGACCCCTGATGTAATGGCTTCCTTTCTCCCCCCTTTGTTATTGAGAGGGGAACCAGACAGGAATACCCTTTATCCCCTCTATTATTTTCAATAGCCTTGGAACCCCTAATATCTCCAGATATCTCCCGTATATAAGAGTATAAAAATTGAGAAGGTGGAACTCAAAGTCTCACTGTGGATGATATGCTTTTATTAGTGTCTGACCCCCGTACCCACTATACAGGAAATATTACGGTTAATTTCAAAGTTTGGAGCAGTGACAGGATATAAGATAAATATATCTAAATCTGAACTTTTACCTTTACAAACCCCCCCCCCCCCCCTTAACGACCATAGTAGCCTATTTCCCACTTAAAATCACAAAATCACAATTTTAAATACCCTGACATTCAGGTACCAGAGAAAGCAGATCTGCTTTACGACCTCAATTTTAAGTCGACTATCTCAAAAATGAGCACAATATTGGAATGGTGGTTTGACCTCTCATTGTCTTTACTAGGTAGAATAGCAGTCGTTAAATATATTATTTCCCCCAAACTCCTTTATGTAATGCAACTCCTCCCTTTCAGTATCACATCTCTCAAATAAAAACGCCTAAGACGGGCAATCACTCATTTTCTATGGCACGGTAAAAAAAACTAAGATTTCATACAGCAATCTTGTTATGGACAAATCTAGCAGTGGCACCGCACCCCAGATTTCTCCTCTTAGTCTTACTTCATGTCTATTCTCCCAAGATGTACGTCAGAATGGATTCTGGGTAATAGCACCTACTGTACACCGACTATACTCTATATTCGGATCTGTTCCAGCCATACTTACTAAACGCTTTACTGCGCACCAAAAAATCTCTCATCACCTCCCCCACATCTTCGCCGCCACCCTTTATTCTACGATACTTACCTCAGTTGGGTCAAATTACACAAAAATGCAACCACACTGCCTCTTACTGTGTCACTTTTTGGGGCAAACCCTCGTTCCCCCCATCATTATCCAACAACCTATTTTTTCAATGGAAGGTGAGGGGACTATGTGCAGCAAACCAGATATTCTCCATCTTCTGCTATAACAGAACTCCTAAACAAATGGACTAAACTCCCCTCAAAGCCCTATAAACTCACTAACTCATGAGAAAAAAAGATATCAAGAGTCCTCTGTGCAGACATGGTTCTGTGTAATTATGCCTCTACATTACGAATCTTAAGCTCTGCATAGCTACAGGAAGATCCATACACCGGGCATATATGCCCCCGTCCACACTTTGATCCCTCTGCTGACTCATCTTGCTCCAGGTGCGGGAGATCCCTGGCTGACTCTAAAACTGCTTTTGGGATGGTCTCAAAATCAGACGCTTCTGGAATAAGGTATACCTGTATATTAATTCTCACTTTCATTGTCTTTACATCCCACCCCCATTGATGTTAGATAAAACAAGTGGTCGTCTTTACCACCACCCCCACGTGTAAGCTCCTAGACCTAGTTCTTATTTATTATTAACAGTGTCTTATATAGCGCACACAGAGTATATACTGTATGAACATTCACATCAGTCCCTGCCCCAGGGGAGCTTACAATCTATATTCCCTACCACGCACACACAGACATTCTAGGGTTAATTTTCATGGGAGCCAATGTGCCTACCAGTATATTTTTGGATCGTGGGAGGAAACTGGAGTACCCGGATGGGTATTTTTCATTTTTATGGACTGCTCCGATACCAGATTACAGTTATCCCCCCCCCCCCTCCCATAATTAGCTGTCTAATTGTTTAAATGCTCTTGAGGGTCGTGATTGTAACTATGTAACTGTCACCATGTACAAATTGCCCATACATTTAGTCTCCTAGAGACCCTGTCCACAAACATTGTTGCTACAGTAGGTCTCATTTTCAGACTCTGTACTATGACAAATCGCAGTGTTGTTTCCTTGTATTTTCTTATTGCTGGTGTATGAGGGATTTGCCATGCAAATTTTACCCTCACTTTCTACTTTGTATTACCTTAGTTTAAAAACCAATAAAACCGTTTATTCAAAAAGAAAGACTGGCAATCAAAATCGGTCTGGGTTATTAGGTCAATAGGCAGACCACTATTGTTACAATCGTCCGCAGCCAGCATCGGTTGGGGTTTTAGAGAGGAGAGAAAAGGAGAATACTGATAGCCTGCGGGGATGTCCTGATAAATCCAAACGGGATGATCAGATGATCCCTTATTACTATGGAGGTGATTCAGGTTGGCTCGCAAAGCACATTTGGTTTGCTAATGGACAAAAACCATGTGCACTGCAGGTGGGGCAGATGTCATGTAACATGTGCAGGGAGAGTTAGTTGGGTGGGCTGTGTACTTCAAACGGATATCTACACTACAGTATATTGCAGTTTAAAAATAAAGCCAATATTTACTCTGCACAGAAACTCTCACTCAAATCTAACTGTAACCAAATGTGCTTTGCGAGCACACCTGAATTACCCACATGTTCTATGGAGAGGATAAAGGGGACCAGGCCTAAGGCTCACTGCTGCATATGTGCCCACAAATCACAAACTCTCCCTGAATATTGATTGAGTAATGTTGTTTCTGTAGAGAAATAAGGCATGGCTTTGGACATACACTGTTTGTCTAGATTCTCAGTGACAGGTGCCATATATTCTAAAGCAGCTTTGTAATTGCACACATATAGCCAGGTAACCACGTGGCTCCATCAACTGACTAGTGTGTCCCACTGTGAGATTCTCATATCAATGCTCATTAATCCTGGCTCTGGGATCTCTGACGCTTTCCTAATGGGATGTTTTTGTGGAGGAGGCTGACAGAATGCATCTGTTTACATGCCCTGTTCTATCAAACTACCCTGTCAGTGCTGTCTAATCCCACTCTGCAAGGGAAGATGGATGCAGCCTGGATGTCATCTCAAACTATTTGTATTAGGTCAGTAACCATGTCAGAATCTTAAGTGTATCCACACATCTATCCAGCCTGCCTGTGATTGTGTTCGCTCCCATCAGGCACCACTGTGCTGAATGTTTAAACTGTAGGTTTCTAATGGTGCTCAGTCAGATTTGTACTACGGGCCCGGATCGGAGGACAAATTTGTTCTCAAAATGGGAAAACCATGCTGCACTGCAGGTGCATACCTCCCAACAGTCCTGTTTTTCGCATGACTGTCCCAGATTTTTGGGACGTCCCATCCCCCGCCCAGGGCCGGAAGTGTCCCGCGGCGGGAGGGCCCAGTTGGGAGTCCCCCCAGCCTGAAGGAATAGATTCTGTGCGCATGCACACAGCGTTTATTCAGCAACACAGCGGATGTAAAAGGGGGCATGGCCCAGCGGTGGCATCATTTGCATATGTCACTGCCCTCATTTGCATAGGTCATGCCCCCTTTTGGCCACAGAACACGACTATGTCACACAAGGGTCCTGCTTCGCATTTACAAGAAGTTGGGAGGTATGCAGGTGGGGCTGATGTAACATGTGCAGAGAGAGTTAGATTTGGGTGAGTTATTTTATACCCTCTAACTGTACCTTTTTGGCAGGTGCAGTACCATTTTTCTATGGCCTGTACTTTTTTGGGGGGTCTCCAACCAGTGGCGTAACTAACAAAAATGCGTCTCCAACCAGTGGTGTAACTAACATATTTCGGCAGCGCCCCCCCAGTAAAGATAACACAGTCATAATGTTGACATTAAATTTTTTTTTTTTGCAAATATAATTTTTATTGAGTTTTACAAGGACATGACATCAATTGAGAACTTTCTGTGTATAACGATCAAAAGAACAACAATTGTATTGAGACAAGTTGACATTAAATTAATAGGTGTTGACAGTCAAAATGCCGACAACCAAAATATAGACACAATTAAAAAGTCTGCAGTCATAATAAAATATCGTAACATCGACATACATTCATTGTCTCAGACGCCATTAAAAACTTGTGTCCCAAGCTGGGTACACACTGGCCAATATATCGTCCCTTCATTTGAACGTCCGATATATCGATAGATCTACCATCAATATGTCTGTAAGCGGCATAATAAATACTATATCAGGTTTGTTTAACATTCTTTACAGTTGTCCTTTTAAGTGCATCAGTCAAAGCCGCCAATCATTTTTGTCTCTGAAAACCCTCATTTATTACATCTGCCCCATTACAATGTTGCAATGTTGGTACTAAGCAGTTTCTGATAGGACATATGATATTCAGCAGCATTAGGTATAATATATATATGCAGTGTGTTATCAGTTCTGACTCTCACTCGGACAGACACAGATTTTTCACGTTATGTTTTCCTTTAGTTCTCCGGGAGCAGGAGATATTAGATGCCTTGGAGCCGGTCTCTTTATGTGTGCTCACAGAGCTGTGATAAATGACACAGAAGCACAGACAGGGTCCTGTCCCCTTTCATAAACCAACGTTTTAGATTAACTGTTCGCAGCCTATTGCTCACACAGCTGGGCCTAATTCAGACCTGATTGCACAACCTCCAATACGTATGAGCCTGAGTGAAAATGTCCAAATCTCCCCGGAAGCTGCTCACCATCAAATGATTTTTACACTGGGTACCATTCATCGCAGCCGCCGCGTAGCCTGGGAGTTACTCAGCTGGTGTGATGAATACCAGTACAGTATATCCAGCCTGCTACTGACATCCCCCCCTTCCCCTAACATGCTTTGACACGCCTGCGTTTTCTCTAACTTTTCCAGTGTTTATATTTTATGGCACGTCCTGCAACTTTCTTGGCACCCCACTCGCTGGCACCCTGTCAATCACCTGGCGAACAGTTAGTGAACAGAAACATTTGCAGGAATTAATCGCAGCCGGGCATCGCACATGCATATTGCGGCCCACATCCATACGCAGTTTGATAGTCGGGTGCTGTGCCTGTTCTCAGCCATGCGATCAGATCTGAATCAGGCCCACTGACACATAACGGCTGTAATGCAAAAATATTGAAGGTCCTGTATTATACATCAGTGACATACTGTGTGAGGTTTATTCATGGAGCCATTTTTACCGAAAATCCTATAAAAAACTGCAGCTTGCACATGCCACATTTGTACCCTATTGGATGATTGCACATGCCACATTTGTAGCCTATTGGACACTTGCACACAGTAGCGCACGCAGGGGGGGTTTCTGAGTACCCAGAACCCCCCCCAGGAGTCTAGGGGCCCAAGCCTGAAAGCTGAGGGTCCCCTCTTTCCATGGGTACAAGAAATTTAAAAATCGGCCCTTGGGAACCGGAGATATCTGACTTCAAAATAGTTGTCCCCATCCAAGCCTGTTAATTGCTCTTCCCAGTCAGATATTTCAGGTTCTGTCTGACTTAAATTTTTTCTCAGGGTATATTCCAAAAGCTGGGACTCTCCCCCTTTGAGTGACACTAGTAGCTTGTCTCTACTGTTCCCAGAACCAGAGATATCAGCCTTCCAGCTAAGAAATCTATTTCTGGGAACTGGAGATATCTGCAGTCAAGCAAGCTGTCCTCCCACCAGAAAATTATGAATAATAAGCCCACTCCACTATACACCCCTCCTCTTCATATTAAACATCCTCTATCACCCTGGAAGTTATGTATCAGGGCCCCTTCATTCAGCCCAATGCCCCCTTCTCCCACCCCATCTCCCACCATCTGTGCAGTAAAGGGGTAATTAGTGGAAATTACTAATCCAGGCCCTACATGCTGAGCGGTTGATATAATACCCCCTACCACCCGCAGGACATCAAAGCTTCCCCCACCCCTACCGCTGGAGGATAGGTAGGGGCCCCAATACATTGCTATGCCCAGGGGTCTACACTGCTGTTATTTATGTATGTATATATATATGTGTGTGTATTATTATTGTTATTATTATTATTTATATACATTTGGTCTATCTATAATACTTTAACTGACCCGGCATATACTGAGTCACCTAAGTGTCCATCTCCGTGCTTTGCTCCGCCCCTCTGGAAACCCCCTTCTGAAAATCCTGCGTTTGCCACTGGCACATGCCACATTTGTAGCCTATTGGCCAATTGCACATGCCTCATTTTGTAGTCTATAAGCAGCTTGCACATAGCTACATTTGTAGTCTCTATGATTCTTGCATATGCTGCTTTTGTAGCCTCTAGGCCTCTTGCACATGAGGGGTGAGATTTAATAGGATGAGAGATTCAAAAAGTGAGAGATTTGGTAAGAAATCTCCAGTTTCTTTAAAGCGGCAATCATTTACACAGCAAAACCAGTTTGATTTGCAGTGTAAATGATTGTCACTTTAAAAAAACTGGAGATTTCTTACCAAATCTCTCACTTTTTGAATCTCTCATCCTATTAAATGTCACCCGTAGTGTCCTGTTCCTTTTGCACCCGGTATGAAGTTTCTGTAAGCTCATGGTGACAGTATTATTACTTATTATTAACAGTTATTTATATAGTGCACACATAATCTGTAGGGCTTTACAGAGAATATTATATACTGTATACAGTATAACGTCGACTGAAGAGCTGCCCATTTCTTGAGCTCAATAGCAATCCATATAGAAACCTATGGTGGCTTCTCTTGCACTCACAAATATGGCAGAAGACTGAAATATCTGGTATATCTACTGGACACTCCTCCATCTCGGAAAGACTTTGGAGGTTATTCTGATCGGAGCGGCCAAACGTGCGTACGTTCGCCATTAACGCACGCTAGCCGTACGCGGCCGTTAGGGTTAGGTCCACCCACAAATCAGCCGCTTACGTACGGGCAGAAATACCGTAGAAGGGGAGTGCCGTACAAATGAGCGTACGGCAACGTACGCGGACGGCCCAGCCCTTGCACTCCGACAACAGGCGTACAACTGAGCGTACGGCGCCGTTTACGGACGTCTTTCGTCCGTCTTCCCAACGACTTCTTGCGGAGATCTGAGCGTACGCCAGCTTGCACGGACGGCTCCCTATTGTTTTCAATGGAAAACTCAGCTTATGTCACCGCTCGTGAGAGTGAGCGTACGTCCGTGTACGCTGGCATACCCTTCACATATATGGACCTGCAAATCTTGCCTTTCAACTAGAATTCTGACAATTGATTAATTAATCTATTTGTTATTCAATTATTGTTTTCTATTAACTCAATTGTCTACCTTAATAAAGACCCTAATAAAACAACATTTTAACCCTCATTACATGTATATTTGTTATGTTCTAATGTGGAATTTTAATCACTATCTATGTGTCCCCACATTGCTGTTACTTTTAGATCAACTTATGTTGATGTTACAGTGAAAACGTTGACACATGTCGACTTGTGTAGATTGAGTGTGCTACTGCGTAAAGTCTATGAAAGCACGTAGTGAATGTGTCTAACTGTTTAGCAAATACCTACCTTAGCGTATAAAAAGATTCTTACCTTAAATTAAACAAACCTTTAAATGTGGAGAAGTATAGAAACATAAGCTTCCAATGTGTTTGAGTGCTGTGTGTGGCTTGCAGGTAGTGAAATCATGGTTTGGACTTAATAGACTGCAGCATTGCTTATTACATTCAGGTGTATGTGTTTGAGTAGTAATCAGCGTAAATTAGCAAACCCAGGCGCACGCTGGCATGCGGTATCTGTAGGGGTGGTTTGAGCTGGCGGTTGGCGGCCGCCTGTTTTGTGTCCGAAATGAACGGTGCCTTAGTCGATCGTGCGGTAGTAGCACCGCTCATTTTTGGTGCACACCCCCGTGTACGCCCATATTTACGCCCATTTTCCCTCATTATTTCGGCCGCTCCCATCAACACGCCCCTACGCCGCCCCCATTACCCGTACACTCGCGTACAGGTTTTTTCGCACGTTGAGACCCGGCCGTAAGCGTTGTGGAGTGTTCGCGCCGGCGCATTAGCGTATCTGCACATGCGCAGATCATGAAAAACACCGGGACGTACGCGTACGGGCCGGCCGCTCCAACCAGAATAAGGGCCTCTGGGTGAAATTTACTAAATACACTTCACAGGTCATGTTGCTCTGGGCAACCAATCAGAAGCTACTTCTTATTTATTTACCACTCTCTAGAAGAAAGTAGACAGGATGTGATTGGTTGCCCATAGCAACATGACCTGTGAAGTGTATTACCCATCTTGGTAAATTTTACCCTTTATATCTGCAGTCAGGTACCACACAAAGGCTGTGTACATAACATGAAAGAAATATACTGCAGAAACCCATAGTGTATACATCTGAGACCACCCGCTGTATATATAGATGGTCTCATACCATACTACTTACTGTATGACAGAGATCCGTGTTTTCTAAGAATAACGGATCTATAATTTGTGCATGGAAACTGCCGTCAGATAGCAGAAGATAATAGACCCATGAAAAATGGATTGCATTAGTAAATTAAATTGAGGTGGTATAATCAAATGAAAAGCAGATTACCATTACCTTGTAAACAAATGTAGTCTAGTGTATTGTCTGGAAGCGTGTTTAGTGCTGTCGGTAGGAGTAGGACTGTCCTGGATCATCCGCGTGGCCGAGTGGCACATTTGCGTGTGCCACTGTGACTGTGCTGCAGTGGAGGTGCGTAGCAGCAGGTACCAGGGCAGTAGTAGCAGCCCGACCGACTGTCCAAAGTCACGTTGCCGGCCGGCAATGCGTCCCCTCCCACACTCCCAGTAATGCTGTGCAGGGCGGGCGCGGTCACCTGGCGGCCGCACTAACACCAATGGTGGGGAGGCGTCCACCGCGTAACAGCTTCCCCTCCCACACTCCCAGTCCCAGTAATGCTGTGCGGGGCGGGAGCAGTTGAGCATCTGCGGCGCAGCGGCACCTGGGCACCGCACAACTTCTGCTTTCATGTTGTATTATATCAGGTCTGCCACGTGGGGGGGGGGGGGGGGGGGTGGATTCAGGCATTTGCCATGAATCCACCAACATTTTGAGTTACTTAAAACCGTGAGTTTCCG
The DNA here is from genome assembly GCF_055691185.1 of Crinia signifera. Taxonomy (NCBI): domain Eukaryota; kingdom Metazoa; phylum Chordata; class Amphibia; order Anura; family Myobatrachidae; genus Crinia; species Crinia signifera. The sequence goes on from NC_139217.1 coordinate 80,642,864, forward strand.
CGTCCCGGGATGGGTTTGGCCGGGACGCGGGATTTACGAATCAAAACCGGGACAGTCCTGGGCAAACCGGGATGGTTGGTCCCCCTAGTTAATACTGAAGAAGAACACAATCTGATTATGGAAGAGTTCACCAGGTTACTGGACCAGACTTGGACGAAGATACTTGAAGAAGACAAGCTGGTTCAGGAAGAATTCATCAGGATACTGGACCGGACTTGGATGAAAATAACAGAAGAAACACAATCTGGTACCGGAAGAATTCACCAGGATACTGGACTGCTTTAATGGGACCTCAGGATGCTGATCCTTCCAGGGGAATGACTACTGAAGCACTGGTGTTGGCCTGGAGACAGTGATCTAGCTGTATCCTTTCTGTCCTGTGCTGATTGGCCGACGGCCTAACAGCCGAATTCTCATTAGTGGTCCACAGGAAAATGGTGATGCTCAACGGACAGCAGGGAACTTCCTGCACTAGCATGGTGCGCATACCGGAGCCAGGAGGAGAGACACCGCAGCCCGGACACTCCCGCAGCTTCCGCCTGCAATCATGCTACCCAGACAGGTAAGTGCCGTGGCCCTGGCCGGGCCATGACAGCGCCCTTATAGTCTATCACTATACTAGTACATAGAGTTCTAGAGACTCCACTCACTGCAGAAAGACTTGTGTCTGTCTTGTCAGCCTAATGACTGTGATGTATAGAGCAAAACAAGGAGGTATCTGTGTGAGCAGAGACGAACTACCCATTAGGCATGTAAGGCACGTAGCTACGGGCGGCATATGTTTGGGAGTGGCACTTGGATGCTTGTGACGGTACTGTCAGCCCGAAATGTACCGGTAACTGCAAAATATCCACTGTACTGTATCATATTCCATCTTATATAGAATGTACATGGATAGAACATGCAGATACTGCCCCTGTAAACTGTCCTACTTAGTAAATAAATATGAATAAATAATAAAAAGTCAAAGTCTCAATTAGTGGCTTTTTTATTAATCCAATTAAATTGGCTATTATCAAATAAGGGCTTATAAGAAATCAATGAAAAATAATACAATTAGGGGGAGGGCGGTCATTATTATCGTGTCTAGGGGTACCCTCACCCCCTAAATCCACCCCTGGGTGTGAGTTGGGAGGTGGTATGTGTGTCCACTGTCAGGTAGGAATCAGGATTTCATGTGTGACCATGCTCCTGTGAGGGAACGTGGTAAGAGGTAGTGACCTTTCAGGCCGGCAGTGAGAGCAGTGAGGATAAGTGGCAGGGTGCTTTGGTTTTTGAGACATCCAGCTGTAAGGGGAGATAGCAGAGAGCTGTGTCATGTCAGACAGCCAATCAGAGTTGGGAGAGGAGATGGCAGGGAGCGATGTCCTTTCAAACAGCCAATGAGAGCTGTGAGGTAGGCTGTGTCCTAGCAGACAGTCAGGGAGAGCAAGTGGAGATAAGGTTGTGTCTACACATTATTGTGTCTTGACAGGTCGGAGCCTGCACATTTAAATCTATGGCTGTGTCTACACATTGCATATTTGCAGGATACAGTCGATCAGGAGCTGTTTAGCAGGATGCTAACTCAAGAGGATATATACACAAGCCTGCTGCATCCAGCTATAACACAATGTGTAGTAGACACAAGAAGCTGTATCCTGCTTAATAGGATCTTGCTCAACTACATCCTGCTAAAATGCAATATGTAGACGCAGCCAAGGGTGTTACTACCATAGGTGCAAGGGGTGCAGCTGCTATGGGGCCCAGATTTGCGTTTGCCCATCTTTGCTGTTTAAGTAATATGTTTTACATATATGTATCACCATCAGCTGCTAAATAAGAGGCCCTTACAAACTCTTGCTATGGGGCCTATGAATATCTAGTTACACCCCTGGATGCAGCCTAACACAGAGCTATGTCCTGTCAGACAGCCAGTGAGAGCTTTGAGGCAGTGGCGTCACTAACTTTTGTGACACCCAGTGTGACAGCATGAATCAATACGCACACCTATGACATGGTGGCAAAAGATAATGTTGCCTCATTGTAAGGCGCAATGTTTCATGGAGGGGCACGACTAAGCGCTCCAACCCCAATTTCCATCACTCTGGGGGTCTGATAAATGTGGGCAGCCCCCAGATACTGCTGTGGCTGCAATGAGGTATTAAAGAGCTGTGCCCAGGCAGAGCACTAGGGGGAGCTCAGCTGTCAGGAGGCTGTGAGTGACCTGATAGGCAGCCAGTTAGAGCTGTGAGCAGAGTTGTCAGAGGTCATTGCACAGGAATGGGGTGCATGTATCTGGGGGCTGTTATTCAGGGTTTAATTGAGTTTTCTATCACATTGTTCCTAAGAGTCGTTGCCCAGTCAAGCCTTCTTCCCAGAGGAAACATAGTATCAGCATGCCCCTACCTCAGGCATGTACAAATTGCAGCCCTCCAGCTGTTGTGGAACTACACATCCCAGCATGCCTTGCCATAGTTTTAGCATTCCCTAATAGCAAAACTGTGGCAAAGCATGATGGGACTTGTAGTTTCACATCACCTGGAGGGCCGTAGTTTGGACATGCCTGCCCTACCTGGACCAATTCTATCCGAAACAATTGGCTAATCATCCAGATCTGACTCCCTCATTGATCTAACCTTATGGTAATTGCAATCAGTGTGATCCTGTTTTGTGCCCCAATTACTTCTAATTGATATAATAGCCAACAGGATTGGACTAATTGTGTATATTTCTTGTATACTACTGACCAGTGACCACCATAATGCACTGCGTATTGTAACTGTATCTATAGAATGAATGAATGAGGGGAGGTTCTGGCAGGGGCCCAGTCATTCAGGTTATGGGGCTCCAATACTTCTAAATAATAATTAATATTGTTTCAGTCCATAAAATGCCTGCATATGTACACTGTAATCACTACAATAGCCTAATAGAACCTGACAGCCATTTACTATTATGGACTACAGTATATGCACATTACAAACCTATAAAATATGACAGAAATATAAAATATGACTACATGAAACCATCTGTAAGTTACATTTACAATGATGTATTTTATTTTCTGTGTTTTGTGGCTTGGTTTTCCCTACAGCAGAACAAACACAGTCTGTCTGGAAACCGGACTTGTGGTATTACAGTATGTAGCATTCAGTAAGCATACAATAGCTGTCAGCGGCCAGAAACATATCAATCAACAACATTAATAGGATATATATATATATATATATATATATAGAGATATATATATATATATATATATATATATATATATATATATATATATATATATATATATATATATATATATATATATATATATATACATACATACATACATACACACACACACACACACCTCCATGATTTTCTTTACAGGGTTTTTTTTTTTTTTCAATTAAATGGCTACAAATGTAAACAAAAAAACATAATACCCTCTCAAATAATGAACAAGAACCAATCATGATGGCATTAAAATGACAGGTAAAAAAAACCCTGCACTTTACTATACATATGGTTGTCCTTGAAAGGCGACATGCGTGTTTGCATATATATGTGTATGTGCATATAAATATATATTAAATTAAATAAGGAAATCATCCATGTATTTCTAATAAAACATAGGAATTAAAAATAAAGTAAGTTGCAATATTGCCATTTCCCTTACTATACACATACTGTACACATGGTGGAGGGGTTGTGGCAGGCAGGCTGTCCCTGTGCTTCATCAGGACCCTCTGAACATCTGGTACACAAGGAGCTGTAACAGCCCTGAAGTCATATTCCAGTCTTATTACTGTGATTCTATTACAGAATGCTGCTCTGCTATCCTTCAAGCACTTTCATCTCACTGTAATAATTGTTGCACACAGAATAAATACTGTATGTACTTGCAGTGCTGGTAATGGTTTATGTTGGGGATCACACTTGTCTGGAAAGGGACCTGCTCCCATCAGAATTGCTATTGGGCTTGTATGACAGACAGTGCAAGCAGACCATCAACTGGTTGTATGCATGAGCTGCTGGGAGGGGGTGTGGCAAGGACAGCGAGGTGGGTGCCTGCATGAGATGTGATAGAGGAAAGTGTGCTGGATCCTGGGCAGATTACTGTCTGGCTGCTGCTTGATGATGAGATAGGGGCAGCCGGCCGGCCTCCACCTCCTTCCCCCTCACTGGTAGCAGCAGTTCATTCAGAAACAAGGAAAGAGACAGCTGATCACAGTCCAGAGAATGGAGAACTCAAGTGCCAGCTCAATGGATGCAACTGACTCTCAATTATGGGACTTTGGGGACAACTTCACACAGAGGCCACCACTGGATCCTGCTACTGACCCTGATCTTATTGGAGATGACAGGACAGAACTGAGCAGCATGGTTGTCATGCTTCAGAAGGCTTTACCTGAACAGCTGGCTACCTCTGCCCCATTCTGGGATAGCCCACTGAACCATGGCCTGAGTGTCCTTGTTGGGGTGGCTCTGTGTGTTACTATGCTGGGTCTGGGCTGCACAGTGGAAGTAAGCCAGATAGGTGGACACCTGAGAAGACCCATTGGGGTTCTCCTAGCCCTCATCTGTCAGTTTGTTCTCATGCCATTGGTGGCTTTCCTCCTGGCTCTGATCTTTCAACTCAATGAAGTAGCTGCTATAGCCGTACTGCTGTGTGGCTGCTGTCCAGGGGGGAATCTGTCCAACATCATGTCTCTGCTTGTGAATGGAGATATGAACCTCAGGTAAATTGGAAACTGTCGATATAAAGAACTCAGGGCCAGATGTACCTAAACCCAGAAAAGGGATAAAAGTGGAGAGAGACAAAGTACAATTCAGCTCCTAACTGCCATGTAACATGACAGTTAGGGACCAACTGGGCGTTACTTTATCTTTCTCCAATTTATCGCTTTCAAGGATTAGCACATCTCCCCCTCAGTAATTAATTGCTGTCCTTTGCCCTGTTGCAGTTACATTGAGAAAAGTAGCATCCCTGTAATTGCGGATTGATGGATACACTGGCAGGGTTTGCATTACTGTGTTTGGAGAAGTTATGAATGGTCTTCAGACATTCTATTACTTCCTGAGATAATATTCCACTGAATATCTGCAATTCACAGACTGCTTAACCTTCAGTATTCTGCACCATTGCAGCTGCTGTGCTCATGTATTGTGCCACACCTCACTGTGCTGTGTGACTGCATGCAATACACTGCCAGGGGTATTCCATAGTACTGTAGGTGCACACTAACAGCAGCCTGTCACAGAATACAGCACAGGTCAGTGTAACAGGTATATGGCTGCATACAGATATTTCTGCAGAATGTACACATTAGTTATAATGAATTGAAAAAGATCACTGTTTTTCAACATTTTGTCATTGGACTAGATCTTATTTATTACTGTTGTTATTTATTTGTTGTGATAATTAAAGACAATGGGAGAGATTCTCTAAACTAAAAAGTGGTAAAAAATAACAAGGTTTTTACCGCATTTTGGGATGCTCTAAGCATCCCCCGCCGGGTTACCGTGACGGGGGGCATCGCCAGAAAAATCTGGTGATGCTCCATAGAAGCCTATGGGCTTCTACCGCAACCCACACCGACCCCCCCTCACCTGTGTCCGGGTAGCACAGAGCTGTGCTGCCCGGACCTGTGACCTCCTCCCTGCACTATGATCCTCTTCTGGGTGCAGGGAGGAGGAGAGCCCGGCGCAGCAGCAGCAGCGCTGGGTAAGGGAGGGAGGGGGAGCCACCGGGACCCGCTGGGACCTGGCTACTCTCACCACAAAGGACAGCTCTTAACGCAAGAGCTGTCATTTGTCATAATTATCGCATATGCTAGAACATGTGCGATAATTATCTATGTGATGGGCGGCGAAGGGGGGCGGAGCTGGGCCGTGATTGTTAGAGACTCTCCCCCAATATGTGCTAAGCGTTGGATGGAAAAAAGTACCATCCAATCAGCTCATAACTGTTATATTTCAAACACAGCAATTAGGAGCTGATTGGCTGGTACTGTATCTCTGTCTACTTTATTTGTCTCCAAAGCTTAGTACATAGACACCTAAGTCATCTATCTAACTTACTTTAGGCTACAAGTGGTTTATTACCCATAAGAATCTGAGGCACTTGCCTAGGGGTGCCACTTGCTGGGGGGGGGGGGGGGGGGGTTGTTTTTTTACTGTCCAAATTTTACCAGTAACTACAATATATTTCCAGTCTACCATACTACATCTTGGAGGTTATTCAGGGCTACGTTCGCACCGGGACTGATGTTTTAGTATGTACCCACAACAAACAGATTGCACGCACCCAGGACAGCAGGCGGGTAAGCCAAGAGGATGGGTAGCTAAGTTTAGACACTTACAAGGGGGAATTAGGGTTAGACTGTGGGGAGGGGGTTAGGTTTAGGTGGCAGGTGCAGGGTTTATGCTTAGCAGTGAGGGTCAGGTTGCAGGAGTGAGGATTAGGGTTAGGCACAAGCAGGGAGGGTTATGGGGTAGGAGGAGAGGGATAGGTTACTTACAGAGCCCATGTTGGTATTGTCAGTATAGTCATGCCAAGATCAGTTATTTTGCCGTCAGGGATATCATATGTGTCCCACTGTGGACACCTTGTGGCGTCATATAAATAAAAGGATAACGTCTCTGACCTTATCTCCAGTCACACTCCTGTCTGCCCTCTTCACTCTACAAATGATTCCATTTATCCTGATTCCAACTGATTACTTCCTCCCATTCCTGATGCCAAGATTTTGCTTGTGCTGCTCCCAGTCTCTTGAATTATCTCCATCAGCACCTTTATCCAATTGCCTAGTGCCGACAGTTATAGTTTAGCGAATCTTAGCTAAACTACAAGTGACTCTGAATCAGGCCCTATATACCATGTACTTGTCCTGCATTATCTTGCTCGGAAAGTCACTGTGTCTGTGTTTGTCACTATGGCCCTTATTCTGATCGGTGCGGCCCGATCAGAATATGCGGCCAGGACCGTGCAGGCGAATCCCCGCCTTCCATACGGATCGCCACCTCCGTCCGTACGCGGATATGTGGCGGTCCGCATGAAAGTGGACGGGGATATGCCTCCTCCATCTTGGGAGCAGCCCCTGCATTCGATGGTCGCCGAACATCGAATGCAGGGCCGCACGCTCCACCAGCTCCCGCCACCCTAGACCACACGGACACTTGTCCGTATGAAATCATGTATGGGGGCGGGCAGCTGACATCCGGCGATGTCAGATGCCCGCCCCCTACACATGCGTCACGGCTTCATTACCATGCATACGCCCTGCATTTGCATGGGAACGCCCATGAAACGCGGGGCGTATGCATAGGGTAATGAGGCTAAGTAGCCCTTCACGCCCTTTTCCGCCCCCTGTGCGGCGTCTAAAGAATACGTACGGCGAAACCGCTTGCACATGCGCAGAGTGACCTCTGCACATGCGCAGGCGAAAAACATCGGCGGTACGACCGCATGCGGAAAAATCCGCACCGATCAGAATAAGGGCCTATAAGTCACAATGGGGCAGATTTATTAACCAGCATTAATTGCATATGCTGCACTTAATGCTGGTTAACTGGGAGGATAACTTTTTTTTAAAATGTATTATCAGTGCGCCTAGTGTGCGTTAGGGACAGCCCGCCGATAAATGCTTAGTGTGGCTGTCCCCGTCAATGCCCCCAGCCGTTTACGGCTCGGCGGATGTATGATTGGCTGTCAGGCATACATTGGGCAAGATGCGCTAAGCTTCAAAAAGTGATAAAATGGAGAGTGATAAACAGCCATCAATCAGCTCTTAACTGACATGTCACAGGCTGTGTTTGAATAATGTCAGACAGGAGCTGATTGGTTGGTTGTTTATCACTCTCCATTTTAACACATTTTGAAGCTTAGCGCATCTGGCCCACTGTCTGCTAAGCCATCTGGCCGCTCTGCGGGTTGGAATCATTTGGTCTACAGCATGATGGTCGACATGGGAAAAGATCGACATGGGAAAAGGTCGAAAGGTCGTTAGTTCGACAGGTCATTAGTTCGACAGTCAAAAGGTCGACATGGGGTTTTTCACTTGTTTTGACCCAAATGTCAACATGGACACAGTTTAAAGTGCACTGCTGTGCTCGCGATGCTTCGGGCATGGTGCCTCGCTACGCTTGGCACACTATTTTATTCTCCTACCACGCCCCAGTGGATGGTAGGGCATGAAACACTCAATGATGTCGGCTAAAAAAAACAGTAAAAAACCTGGTGCGGGGGGTGGGGTCCATGTAGGGTGGTGGGGGATGCATTAGACAGCCCATATGCTTCTAGCTTTTGCTGGTGATACACCCCCCCACAGTGGAAACCTAGCATGCGGGTTTTCCAGCATAACAAAATGTGGGAAAAACCCAGATAACAGGGTTTTTACTGCATTTTTGTGATAGTGCATCCCGCCCCCCTGTAACTCACTGCTTCCCCAAGGTGTTTCCTACTACCTCTCCTATCACCCACTGCTTCTCCCTGTCACCCTCTTCCATTCAGCCTCTGCCTCTCCCTGTCACCGTCTGTCATCCACTGCCTCTCCATGGCATTACTTGCTGCCTCTCTTTGGCATCATCTGTTGCTTCTACCAGTCAGCCACTGCCTCTCCCTGTCACCCAGTGTTCCCTCTAAGCTGTGCGTGCGCACAACTCGACGAGCGTGCGCACAGACATTACAACAGAGCGCACAAAGCAGCAGTGGTCCCTTTTTGCAGTTGTAGACTCAATTAATGTGTGTTTCACCCATTAACTACATTGTGTGCTGTGTTTTGAATGTTTAAATGTTTAATATCAGTTTGAAGTAAAGTTAACAAAAAATGCTGAACGTAATTTTCCAGTTACATATAAGTGACGCCGACGCACAAAAGTTGCACAGCCAAAATCTTTTGCCGCACACAGCCTTCGGAAAATTAGAGGGAACATTGCTGTCACCGTCTGTCATCCACTGCCTCTCCATGGCATTACTTGCTGCCTCTCTTTGGCTTCTACCAGTCAGTCACTGCCTCTCCCTGTCAGCCACTGATTGTCACCCACTGTCTCTCCCTGGCATCACCTGCTACCTCTCTCTGTCAGCCACTGCCTGTAACTCACTGTCTCTCCGTGTCACCCACGGTGTCTCTCTGTCAACCCAAAACCTCTCTCTGTCACCCCCTGCTATGTGACATATTATGAATTTGGGGTGAGGTGAAGGATGGGGCCCAAAGTATATTTTTGCATCTGGGCTCACCACTCACAGGTTCAGCCACTGCTGATATCCATGGATAGCTGAAGAGAATCTCAGTGACATTGGGCTTTACAGCAGTCATTTGGAAAAGTAGATTTGACTGACAAGGCTGCATCTTACATATTTTATGACTATATTGTGTAAAACTTTGAATGGACTGCATATTCATTGGTTCGGCTGTATAATAGTTATTTATTGTGCTTTATCACCCTATTATTATAATGTTAGCTCATTAGATTATTTGACAGAGTAGCAGCTAGCCTTTTGCACATATCATGGGCGTGTAGGAATTGTGGGTTATTTAGAGTTGAGTGTACAGAGATTTGGGTATTTTCAGACAGATCATTCCATCAATGTTAAGGGGTGCACACATGCTTCGATTTTGACAGGTTTTCGATTTGATTCGATTTTTCTTATAGAAGCAAAATCAAATCGAAATCTGATTAGTCTTTATGATGCTTTCGATCTGTATTCAGTTCAATGCGTGCTCCTGTTTTTCTCTGTATCGAAACAAAAAATAGACTGTACAGGCAAGGAAATATCAAATTCGATACAGTAAATCGAATGTGTACACTGTGCCTTGAATGTAAATCAAATTCCATATTGAATGCTAAAGTGCAGATCAAATGTGAAATCGAATGTAAAAAGTAAAGGCCAAATGGAAAGGGGGTGGGATAGGGGAAATCAAAAGCAAAATCGAATAGAAAGTAAATTGATACGTGTGTGCACACCTTAAGGGCTGATGCAAATCTGGATTGATGGTGATGTTGCTACTTTTACATAGATGAATGCAGGCAGTGTGGTATCGTGTAGGTGCGCCATGTACATCTGAGCACGCAATGCGGATGACCACATCAGGACCAGGATCAGTTTTCTGCGGCCACATGACTAAAACCATTCACAAAATGAGTTCAGGACTGAAGTGCAATGCCTGCAGCGAC